>NC_079193.1:35362932-35662932 GCF_029499605.1 Hyla sarda
CCCGCTCCCTAGGGCGCGCGCGCGCCGGGTCTTTGCGATTTAAAGGGCCACTGCGCCGCTGATTGGCGCAGTGGTTCCAATTAGTGTTAACACCTGTGCACTTCCCTATATCACCTCACTTCCCCTTCACTCCCTCGCCGGATCTTGTTGCCATCGTGCCAGTGAAAGCGTTTCCTTGTGTGTTCCTAGCCTGTGTTCCAGACCTCCTGCCGTTGCCCCTGACTACGATCCTTGCTGCCTGCCCCGACCTTCTGCTACGTCCGACCTTGCTTCTGTCTACTCCCTTGTACCGCGCCTATCTTCAGCAGCCAGAGAGGTTGCGCCGTTGCTAGTGGATACGACCTGGTCACTACCGCCGCAGCAAGACCATCCCGCTTTGCGGCGGGCTCTGGTGAAAACCAGTAGTGACTTAGAACCGATCCACTAGCACGGTCCACGCCAATCCCTCTCTGGCACAGAGGATCCACTACCTGCCAGCCGGCATCGTGACAGTTGCCACATATTGCCTCTTGAGAACGCCGTGTGACGGCGAAACATGTAGAGGCAGCAATTTTGTGTTTTAACTAGTGTCACAATTGGGAAGTTTGGGCTTCTGCAGAGCCCTGTATACTGGAAGCCATGCTGCTCCAATAACTATTATCCTCCCATGTGACATTGCATTTTTTAACTATCACTTTTTTTAACTATCACTTTCTGGAATTGTTACTTTTTAGATATACACCATTAAAAGTTATGTTTTAGGGGGAAAAATTGAGGTGTTTTGCACCCCAGGCTACGGCCTTGGGGTTTGGTTAATTGCATATTTGTTTAACCCCTTCAGGACGGAGCCCATTTTGGCCTTAAGGACCGGAGCGTTTTTTGCACATCTGACCACTGTCACTTTAAACATTAATAACTCTGGAATGCTTTTAGTTATCATTCTGATTCCGAGATTGTTTTTTCGTGACATATTCTACTTTAACATAGTGGTAAATTTTTGTCGATACTTGCATCCTTTCTTGGTGAAAAATCCGTAAATTTGATGAAAAATGTAAAAATTTTGCATTTTTCTAACTTTGAAGCTCTCTGCTTGTAAGGAAAATGGATATTATGAATACATTTTTTTTTGGTTCACATATACAATATGTCTACTTTATGTTTGCATCATAAAATTTATGAGTTTTTACTTTTGGAAGACACCAGAGGGCTTCAACGGTCAGCAGCAATTTTCCGATTTTTCACAAAATTTTTAAACTCAGTATTTTTCAGGGACCAGTTCAGGTTTGAAGTGGATTTGAAGGGTCTTCATATTAGAAATACCCCATAAATGACCCCATTATAAAAACTACACCCCCCAAAGTATTCAAAATGACATTCAGTAAGCGTTTTAACCCTTTAGGTGTTTCACACGAATAGCAGCAAAGTGAAGGAGAAAATTCACAATCTTCATTTTTTACACTTACATGTTCTTGTAGACCCAATTTTTGAATTTTTACAAGGGGTAAAAGGACAAAATTTTTACTTGTATTTGTAGCCCAATTTCTCTCGAGTAAGCACATACCTCATATGTCTATTTAAAGTGTTCGGCGGGCGCAGTAGAGGGCTCAGAAGGGAAGGAGCGACAAGGGGATTTTGGAGAGTACGTTTTTCTGAAATGGTTTTTGGGGGGCATGTTACCTTTAGGAAGCCCTTATGGTGCCAGAACAGCAAAAAAAAACCCTCGGGGAATGTAACATGGGATAAAGTGAACCTTAATACCCCACAGGTGTTTCACGACTTTTGCAAATGTAAAAAGATAAAAATAATTTTTACCTAAAATGCTTGTTTTCCCCAAAATTTTTTATTTTTAAAAAGGGTAATAGCAGAAAATACCCCTAAAAATTTGAAGCCCAATTTCTTCCGATTCAGAAAACACCCCATATGGGGGTGAAAAGTGCTCTGCTGGCGCACTACAGGTCTCGGAAGAGAAGGAGTCACATTTGGCTTTTTGAAAGCAAATTTTGCTCTGGGGGCATGCCGCATTTAGGAAGCCCCTATGGTGCCAGGACAGCAAAAAAAAACCCACATGGCATACCATTTTGGAAACTAGACCCCTTGGGGAACGTAACAAGGGGTTAAGTGAACCTTTATACCCCACAGGTGTTTCACGACTTTTGCATATGTAAAAAAAAAATAATAATTTTTTACCTAAAATGCTTGTTTTCCCAAAAATTTTACATTTTTAAAAAGGGTAAAAGCAGAAAATACCCATCAAAATTTGTAACACAATTTCTCCCGAGTACGGCGATACCCCATATGTGACCCTAAACTGTTGCCTTGAAATACGACAGGGCTCCAAAGTGAGAGCGCCATGCGCATTTGAGGCCTAAATTAGGGACTTGCATAGGGGTGGACATAGGGGTATTCTACGCCAGTGATTCCCAAACAGGGTGCCTCCAGCTGTTGCAAAACTCCCAGCATGCCTGGACAGTCAACGGCTGTCCGACAATACTGGGAGTTGTTTTGCAACAGCTGGAGGCTCCGTTTTGGAAACAGTGGCGTACCAGACGTTTTTCATTTTTATTGGGGAGGGGAGGGAGGCTGTGTAGGGGTATGTGTATATGTAGTGTTTTTTACTTTTTATTTTATTTTTTGTGTTAGTGTAGTGTAGTGTTTTTAGGGTACAGTCACACGGGCGGGGGTTCACAGTAGTTTCTCGCTGGCAATTTGAGCTGCAGCAGAAAGTTTGCGGCAGCTCAAATTTGCAGCCAGATACTTACTGTAATCCTCCGCCCATGTGAGTGTACCCTGTACGTTCACATTGGGGGGGACATCCAGCTGTTGCATAACTACAACTCCCAGCATGCCCGTTGGCTGTCGGTGACTGCTGAGAGTTGCAGTTTTGCAACAACTGTAGGCACACTGGTTATGTATCACTGAGTTTGTGACCTAACTCAGTGTTTCACAACCAGTGTGCCTCCAGCTATTGCAAAACTACAACTCCCTGCATGTACGGTGCATGGTGTACGGTGACTGCTGAGAGTTGTAGTTTGCAACAGCTGGAGGCACACCGGTCGTGAAACACTGAGTTAGGTAAAAAAAAAACTCTGAGTTTCACAACCAGTGTGCCTTCAGCTGTTGCAAAACTACAACTCTCAGCAGTCACCGACAGTAGTTATGCACCACTACAACTCCCAGCATGCACTTTAGCTGTTTGTGCAAGCTGGGAGTTGTAGTTATACAACAGCTGAAGGTACACTTTTCCATAGAAAGAATGTGCCTCCAGCTGTTGCAAAACCATAAGTCCCAGCATGCCCATAAGGGAATGCTGGGAGTTGTGGTGGTCTGCCTCCTGCTGTTGCATAACTACATCTCCCAGCATGCCCTTTTTGCATGCTGGGAGCTGTTGCTAAGCAACAGCAGGAGGCTCTCACTCACCTCCAACGATCCAGACGCTGCAGGTCAGTCCCGCCGCCGCCGCTGCTCCTGGGGCCCCGATCCCAACATTAACGCCGGGGATCGGGGTCCCCAGCACCCGGGGTGCACGTCCCGCACCCGCTCACGTCCTCCAGAAGAGGGGCGGAGCGGGTGTGGGAGTGACACCCGCAGTAGGCGCCCTGATTGGTCGGCCGGTAATCCGGCCGACGAATCAGGGCGATCGTGAGGTGGCACCAGTGCCACCTCACCCCTGCAGGCTCTGGCTGTTCGGGGCCGTCAGAGACGGCCCCTAACAGCCAGTAATTCCGGGTCATCGGGTCACTGGAGACCCGATTGACCCGGAATCGCCGCAGATCGCTGGACTGAATTGTCCAGCGATCTGCGGCGATCGCCGACATGGGGGGGCATAATGACCCCCCTGGGCGATATGCCGGGATGCCTGCTGAACAATTTCAGCAGGCATCCGGCTCCGGTCCCCAACCGGCTAGCGGTGGGGCCGGAATTCCCACGGGCGTATGGATACGCCCTCGGTCCTTAAGGACTAAAGGGTACCTCTCATCAAAAAAACTTTTGATATATTATAGATTAATGTATGCAGAATAACTTTACAATTGCATGTTCTAAAAAATATGCTTCTTTCTATTTAATTTTCCACTTTGAAGAAATGACCACTAGGGGTCTCCCTACCAGTCCTGGCAGCAAGCATTTCAGACTCATGCAGGAGTCCTAAACACTACGAGCTGCCAGTCTGCTTTGTTCACAAAGGAGAACACTCAGAGCTGCCAGCCTGCTTTGTTCACAGCAGAGCTTTATTTTAATTTCATACAAGTCAATGTTGATCAGGTCCATCATAGGCAAGGAATTGGGCTAACTTGACTCTTTTCATTTTCCATTTTGAAATTATTGTTATTATTTAACTTATTATATTTCAGTTAATGTTGTGATTTTCTTTAAAATTACAAGGCTGGATTCTTATAATTACTGGTTCACCTCCCAGAACAACTGCTTATTTTGATAGGATGCATTTCAGGATTTTACTATTTTCCGTTTGTAAAGATTATACAATTTCAGCTTTAACCCCTTAAGGACTCAGCCCATTTTGGCCTTAAGGACTCAGACAATTTAATTTTTACGTTTTCATTTTTTCCTCCTCGCCTTCTAAAAATCATAACTCTTTTATATTTTCATCCACAGACTAGTATGAGGGCTTGTTTTTTGCGCGACCAGTTGTCCTTTGTAATGACATCACTCATTATATCATAAAATGTATGGTGCAACCAAAAAACACTATTTTTGTGGGGAAATTAAAACGAAAAACGCAATTTTGCTAATTTTGGAAGGTTTTGTTTTCACGCCGTACAATTTATGGTAAAAATGACAAGTGTTTTTTATTCTGAGGGTCAATACGATTAAAATGAGACTCATTATTACATACGTTTATATTATTGTTGCGCTTAAAAAAAATCACAAACTTTTTAACCAAATTAGTACGTGTTACGCCGAGCGCTCCGGGTCCCCGCTCCTCCCCGGAGCGCTCGCTACACTCTCCTCACTGCAGCGCTCCGGTCAGTTCCACTGACCCGGGGCGCTGCGATACCGCCTCCAGCCGGGATGCGATTCGCGATGCGGGTAGCGCCCGCTCGCGATGCGCACCCCGGCTCCCGTACCTGACTCGCTCTCCGTCAGTCCTGTCCCGGCGCGCGCGGCCCCGCTCCCTAGGGCGCGCGCGCGCCGGGTCTTTGCGATTTAAAGGGCCACTGCGCCGCTGATTGGCGCAGTGGTTCCAATTAGTGTTATCACCTGTGCACTTCCCTATATCACCTCACTTCCCCTTCACTCCCTCGCCGGATCTTGTTGCCATCGTGCCAGTGAAAGCGTTTCCTTGTGTGTTCCTAGCCTGTGTTCCAGACCTCCTGCCGTTGCCCCTGACTACGATCCTTGCTGCCTGCCCCGACCTTCTGCTACGTCCGACCTTGCTTCTGTCTACTCCCTTGTACCGCGCCTATCTTCAGCAGCCAGAGAGGTTGAGCCGTTGCTAGTGGATACAACCTGGTCACTACCGCCGCAGCAAGACCATCCCGCTTTGCGGCGGGCTCTGGTGAAAACCAGTAGTGACTTAGAACCGATCCACTAGCACGGTCCACGCCAATCCCTCTCTGGCACAGAGGATCCACTACCTGCCAGCCGGCATCGTGACAGTAGATCCGGCCATGGATCCCGCTGAAGTTCCTCTGCCAGTTGTCGCTGACCTCACCACGGTGGTCGCCCAGCAGTCACAACAGATAGCGCAACAAGGCCAACAGCTGTCTCAACTGACTGTTATGCTACAACAGTTACTACCACAGCTCCAGCAATCATCTCCTCCGCCAGCTCCTGCACCTCCTCCGCAGCGAGTGGCCGCTTCTGGACTACGACTATCCTTGCCGGATAAATTTGATGGGGACTCTAAGTTTTGCCGTGGCTTTCTTTCCCAATGTTCATTGCACTTGGAGATGATGTCGGACCAGTTCCCCACTGAAAGGTCTAAGGTGGCTTTCGTAGTCAGCCTTCTGTCTGGAAAAGCCCTGTCTTGGGCCACACCGCTCTGGGACCGCAATGACCCCGTCACTGCCTCTGTACACTCCTTCTTCTCGGAAATTCGAAGTGTCTTTGAGGAACCTGCCCGAGCCTCTTCTGCTGAGACTGCCCTGTTGAACCTGGTCCAGGGTAATTCTTCCGTTGGCGAGTATGCCGTACAATTCCGTACTCTTGCTTCAGAATTATCCTGGAATAATGAGGCACTCTGCGCGACCTTTAAAAAAGGCCTATCCAGCAACATTAAAGATGTTCTGGCCGCACGAGAAATCCCTGCTAATCTACATGAACTCATTCACCTAGCCACTCGCATTGACATGCGTTTTTCCGAAAGGCGTCAGGAGCTCCGCCAGGATATGGACTCTGTTCGCACGAGGCGTTTCTTCTCCCCGGCTCCTCTCTCCTCTGGTCCCCTGCAATCTGTTCCTGTGCCTCCCGCCGTGGAGGCTATGCAGGTCGACCGGTCTCGCCTGACACCTCAAGAGAGGACACGACGCCGCATGGAGAATCTCTGCCTGTACTGTGCTAGTACCGAACACTTCCTGAAGGATTGTCCTATCCGTCCTCCCCGCCTGGAAAGACGTACGCTGACTCCGCACAAAGGTGAGACAGTCCTTGATGTCTACTCTGCTTCTCCACGTCTTACTGTGCCTGTGCGGATGTCTGCCTCTGCCTTCTCCTTCTCTGCTGTGGCCTTCTTGGACTCCGGATCTGCAGGAAATTTTATTTTGGCCTCTCTCGTCAACAGGTTCAACATCCCGGTGACCAGTCTCGCCAGACCCCTCTACATCAATTGTGTAAACAATGAAAGATTGGACTGTACCATACGTTTCCGCACGGAGCCCCTTCTAATGTGCATCGGATCTCATCACGAGAGGATTGAACTTTTGGTCCTCCCCAATTGCACTTCTGAAATTCTCCTTGGACTTCCCTGGCTTCAACTTCATTCCCCAACCCTGGATTGGTCCACTGGGGAGATCAGGAGTTGGGGGCCCTCTTGTTCCAAGGACTGCCTAAAACCGGTTCCCAGTAACCCTTGCCGTGACTCTGTGGTTCCTCCTGTAACCGGTCTCCCTAAGGCCTATATGGACTTTGCGGACGTTTTTTGCAAAAAACAAGCTGAAACTCTACCTCCTCACAGGCCTTATGATTGTCCTATTGACCTCCTCCCGGGCACTACTCCACCCCGGGGCAGAATCTATCCGCTGTCCGTCCCAGAGACTCTTGCCATGTCTGAATACGTCCAGGAAAATTTAAAAAAGGGCTTTATCCGTAAATCCTCCTCTCCTGCCGGAGCCGGATTTTTCTTTGTGTCCAAAAAAGATGGCTCTCTACGTCCTTGCATTGACTACCGCGGTCTTAATAAAATCACGGTTAAGAACCGCTACCCCCTACCCCTCATCTCTGAACTCTTTGATCGCCTCCAAGGTGCCCACATTTTTACCAAACTGGACTTAAGAGGTGCTTATAATCTCATCCGCATCAGAGAGGGGGATGAATGGAAAACGGCATTTAACACCAGAGATGGACACTTTGAGTATCTGGTCATGCCCTTTGGCCTGTGCAACGCCCCTGCCGTCTTCCAAGACTTTGTTAATGAAATTTTTCGTGATCTCCTATACTCCTGTGTTGTTGTATATCTGGACGATATCCTGATTTTTTCTGCCAATCTAGAAGAACACCGCCAGCATGTCCGTATGGTTCTTCAGAGACTTCGTGACAATCAACTCTATGCCAAAATAGAGAAATGTCTGTTTGAATGCCAATCTCTTCCTTTCCTAGGATACTTGGTCTCTGGCCAGGGACTACAAATGGATCCAGACAAACTCTCTGCCGTCTTAGATTGGCCACGCCCCTCCGGACTCCGTGCCATCCAACGTTTTTTGGGGTTCGCCAATTATTACAGGCAATTTATTCCACATTTTTCTACCGTTGTGGCTCCTATTGTGGCTTTAACCAAAAAAAATGCCGATCCCAAGTCTTGGCCTCCTCAAGCGGAAGACGCCTTTAAACGGCTCAAGTCTGCCTTTTCTTCGGCTCCCGTGCTCTCCAGACCTGACCCATCTAAACCCTTCCTATTGGAGGTTGATGCCTCCTCAGTGGGAGCTGGAGCTGTCCTTCTACAAAAAAACTCTTCCGGGCATGCTGTTACTTGTGGTTTTTTTTCTAGGACCTTCTCTCCGGCGGAGAGGAACTACTCCATCGGGGATCGAGAGCTTCTAGCCATTAAATTAGCACTTGAGGAATGGAGGCATCTGCTGGAGGGATCAAGATTTCCAGTTATTATTTACACCGATCACAAAAACCTCTCCTACCTCCAGTCTGCCCAACGGCTGAATCCTCGTCAGGCCAGGTGGTCTCTGTTCTTTGCCCGATTTAATTTTGAAATTCATTTTCGGCCTGCCGATAAGAACATTAGGGCCGATGCTCTCTCTCGTTCCTCAGATGCTTCTGAAGTTGAACTCTCTCCTCAACACATCATTCCTCCTGACTGCCTGATTTCCACTTCTCCAGCCTCCATCAGGCAAACTCCTCCAGGAAAGACCTTTGTTTCTCCACGCCAACGCCTCGGAATCCTCAAATGGGGTCACTCCTCCCATCTCGCAGGTCATGCGGGCATCAAGAAATCTGTGCAACTCATCTCTCGCTTCTATTGGTGGCCGACTCTAGAGACTGATGTGGTGGACTTTGTGCGAGCCTGCACTATCTGTGCCCGGGATAAGACTCCTCGCCAGAAGCCCGCTGGTTTTCTTCATCCTCTGCCTGTCCCCGAACAGCCTTGGTCTCTGATTGGTATAGATTTTATTACTGACTTACCCCCATCCCATGGCAACACTGTTATTTGGGTGGTCGTTGATCGATTCTCCAAAATGGCACATTTCATCCCTCTTCCTGGTCTTCCTTCAGCGCCTCAGTTGGCTAAACAATTTTTTGTACACATTTTTCGTCTTCACGGGTTGCCTACGCAGATCGTCTCGGATAGAGGCGTCCAATTCGTGTCTAAATTCTGGAGGGCTCTCTGTAAACAACTCAAGATTAAATTAAATTTTTCTTCTGCATATCATCCTCAATCCAATGGACAAGTAGAAAGAATTAACCAGGTCTTGGGTGATTATTTACGACATTTTGTTTCCTCCCGCCAGGATGACTGGGCAGATCTTCTACCTTGGGCCGAATTCTCGTATAATTTCAGAGTCTCTGAATCTTCCTCCAAATCCCCATTTTTCGTGGTGTACGGCCGTCACCCTCTTCCTCCCCTCCCTACCCCCTTGCCCTCTGGTCTGCCCGCTGTGGATGAAATTTCTCGTGATCTTTCCATCATATGGAGAGAGACCCAAAATTCTCTCTTACAGGCTTCTTCACGCATGAAGAGATTCGCGGATAAGAAAAGAAGAGCTCCTCCCATTTTTTCCCCTGGAGACAAGGTATGGCTCTCCGCTAAATATGTCCGCTTCCGTGTCCCTAGCTATAAGTTGGGACCACGCTATCTTGGTCCCTTCAAAATTTTGCGCCAGATTAATCCTGTCTCTTACAAACTTCTTCTTCCTCCTTCTCTTCGTATTCCTAATGCCTTTCACGTTTCTCTTCTTAAACCACTTATCATTAACCGTTTCTCTCCCAAATCTGTTCCTCCCACTCCTGTCTCCGGCTCCTCGGACATCTTCTCCGTCAAAGAGATTTTAGCATCAAAAAAGGTCAGAGGGAAAACCTTCTTTTTAGTGGATTGGGAGGGTTGTGGTCCAGAAGAGAGGTCCTGGGAACCTGAGGACAATATCCTGGACAAAAGTCTGGTCCTCAGGTTCTCAGGCTCCAAGAAGAGGGGGAGACCCAAGGGGGGGGGGGTACTGTTACGCCGAGCGCTCCGGGTCCCCGCTCCTCCCCGGAGCGCTCGCTACACTCTCCTCACTGCAGCGCTCCGGTCAGTTCCACTGACCCGGGGCGCTGCGATACCGCCTCCAGCCGGGATGCGATTCGCGATGCGGGTAGCGCCCGCTCGCGATGCGCACCCCGGCTCCCGTACCTGACTCGCTCTCCGTCAGTCCTGTCCCGGCGCGCGCGGCCCCGCTCCCTAGGGCGCGCGCGCGCCGGGTCTTTGCGATTTAAAGGGCCACTGCGCCGCTGATTGGCGCAGTGGTTCCAATTAGTGTTATCACCTGTGCACTTCCCTATATCACCTCACTTCCCCTTCACTCCCTCGCCGGATCTTGTTGCCATCGTGCCAGTGAAAGCGTTTCCTTGTGTGTTCCTAGCCTGTGTTCCAGACCTCCTGCCGTTGCCCCTGACTACGATCCTTGCTGCCTGCCCCGACCTTCTGCTACGTCCGACCTTGCTTCTGTCTACTCCCTTGTACCGCGCCTATCTTCAGCAGCCAGAGAGGTTGAGCCGTTGCTAGTGGATACGACCTGGTCACTACCGCCGCAGCAAGACCATCCCGCTTTGCGGCGGGCTCTGGTGAAAACCAGTAGTGACTTAGAACCGATCCACTAGCACGGTCCACGCCAATCCCTCTCTGGCACAGAGGATCCACTACCTGCCAGCCGGCATCGTGACAGTACGTTTATAATCCCTTTATTTTGATGACCTATAACTTTTTTATTTTTCTGTATAAGTGGGGGTATGGGGGCTCATTTTTTGCGCCATGATCTGTACTTTTTTTTGATACCACATTTGCATATTAAAAACTTTTAATACATTTTTTATAATTTTTTTTTAAATAAAATGTATTAAAAAAGTAGGAATTTTGGACTTTTTTAATTTTTTTTCGTTCACGCCGTTCACCGTACGGGATCATTAACATTTTATTTTAATAGTTCGGACATTTACGCACGCGGCGATACCAAATATGTCTATAAAAAATGTTTTTTACGCTTTTTGGGGGTAAAATAGGAAAAAACGGACGTTTTACTTTTTTATTGGGGGAGGGGATTTTTCACTTTTTTTTTACTTTTACTTTTACATTTTTTTACATTTTTTTTTACACTTGAATAGTCCCCATATGGGACTATTCATAGCAATACCATGATTGCTAATACTGATCTGTTCTATGTATAGGACATAGAACAGAGCAGTATTATCGGTCATCTCCTGCTCTGGTCTGCTCGATCACAGTCCAGAGCAGGAGACGCCGGGAGCCGCACGGAGGAAGGAGAGGGGACCTCCATGCGGCGCTATGAATGATCGGATCCCCGCAGCAGCGCTGCGGGCGAACCGATCGTTCATTTAAATGGCGAACTGCCGCAGATGCCGGGATCTGTATTGATCCCGGCACCTGAGGGGTTAATGGAGATCGCGGGCGTCGGCCATTGCCGGCGGGTCCCTGGCTGCGATCAGCAGCCGGGATCAGCCGCGCATGACACGGGTTATGCTTAGGACGTAAATGTACGTCCTGGTGCGTTAAGTACCACCTCACCAGGACGTACATTTACGTCCTGCGTCCTTAAGGGGTTAAAGGGGTACACCGGTGGAAATACATATATATATATATTTTTTTTTTTTTTTTTTAACTGGTGCTAGAAAGTTAAACAGATTTGTAAATTACTTCTATTAAAAATTCTTAATCCTTCCAGTACTTATTGGCGGTTGTATACTACAGAGGAAGTTCTTTTCTTTTGGGATTTTTTTTCTGTCTGACCACAGTGCTCTCTGCTGACACCTCTGTCCATTTTAGGAACTGTCCAGAGCAGGAGAGGTTTGCTATGGGGATTTTCTCCTGCTCTGGACAGTTCCTAACATGGATAAAGGTGTCAGCAGACAGCACTGTGGTCGTGAAAGAAAAGAAATCCAAAAAGAAAATAATTAACTTTGTAGTATACAGCCACTAATGAGTATTGGAAGGATAAAAAAATTTTAATAGAAGCAATTTACAAATCTGTTTAACTTTCTGGCATCAGTTAATTTAAAAAAAAAATAGGGTCTGTTCCCACAGTGCAAGGAAAACTAATTTGCTGAATTTTCTCTGTGGATTTGCACCATTCAAAATTATTCGAAACGGCACTTATGTCTGCCTCAGTTTGCCACAGACATAACCACCATACATTGATAAAGAAAACTTCTCTGGTGGATTCTGTCTGAAGATTGAACATATGCCATCTTTCGCTGGAATCCAATTCTTCATCGGAGGTTCAGTCATGAAACTTCCAACTTGTGAACTGAGCCGCAGAATTCTTATTGACATCAATGTGAGCAAGCCCATAACACAAATCTTTGCTACAGACCTAATTCTAAACCATAATCTCAGACATACTATAATTTATATCTGTGACCTAATGTATCTGGCCCTTTGTATATCTGAGTCTTTTCTTATTAGTTACAGTTTAAAAGGAAATATGTAAATTTAGTTTCTTATAAAAATTCTGAATTCTGTTTACATACGACAGTGTTAAGGCTATGTTGAAAATATTCTAATTGGTTTGATAGAATAATAACTGGATGAATTTAGTCTATTCAGCCGAACTGTTTGAAATTAATTTCCTTTCTAAGTGGGGGCGTGACAAGAACAGTATAAACTCCTCCCAGAATTATAATATGAGACCACAATTGGATTGTTATTTAGAATAAGGGAGGACATGTGACTTTTTATAATTTCTTTCAAAAATGTTTTTTTGGATTATTGGCATTTATATCTGTTATCATCTAGACCTGCTCCTTAACCTCTTAAAGGGGTACTCTGCTGCACACATCTTATCCCCTATCCAAAGGATGTTAGATCGCGAGGGTCTTGCCACTGGATCTCTGGGCTGGCACCCGTTTCACTCCGCTCCGTGGCCGATGACTGGCGATGAATACCGCCATGCCCCCCTCCATTCAAGTCTATGGGAGGAGGCGTGACAGCTCTGTATTAGTCATCTCAACCCCTCCTATAGACACGAATGGAGCAGGCATGGTGTTATGTCACGAATGCGGAAGCTGCAAGCTTTCGTGTTCCGGTTGCCGCAGCTGCCGGCCTGGAGATCGTTTGGGTCCCCCGTGGCGGGACCCCCGTGATCTAACATTTAATCTCCTATCCTTTGCATAGGGATAAGGTGTGTGCAGCGGAGTACCCCTTTAAGAACAAAGCCCATTTTGGCCTTGAGGACACAGCTAAGTTTAATTTTTGCATGACTAATTGTAATTTTAATTAATTCCTTTTATTTCACCATAAAATGTATGGTAAAACCAATATTTTTTTTTGTGTCGGGAAATTTAAAATTTAGCTTTTTTTGTGTGGGTGGGGGTGGTGAGGGGGGGGCTGAGCTGGTGTCGTTTTTACGCAGTTCATTTTACTGTTAAATCTGTGATGAAAGGCCAAACTATTCTGCTTGTGGTGCACAGCATTTCATAGAGAAAGTCTCTAAGACCATAATTACTAGCAGAAGTAAAGAATGCATCACTCACCAATTTTGTAGTTATCTACCTTCTTATTTCACAAGGACAATGGGTGTAATGACTCGTCCATGTTTGACCAAAAGGGTTAAACTTTATTGAGCTTTGGTTTGGTTGCTGTGTCTACGCCCTAGCTATCTGGGCTCGTCAGCTGACCATGCTGAGATCACACCTGTATAGCTGGCTATAAACCTGCAGTGTGCTTCTAGTCCTGGCCAGTGAAAGAACTTAGTTTGAGTAACCAGCATTGTTTTGGTCTCTATTATCTGTATATTTATCTTGGCTCGGCTTTTGACCTTTCTTCTGCTCTTGTGTTTTGGTACTTCGCTATCTCCAGTTGCTGACCCAGCTAGTCACGATTTCTGTGTGTGTGTTTAGTTTTACTTTTGTTAGTTTTGCGTGCCTCCAGCTTTTCCCTGACTCTGTCTATTTTGTATTTCATTGTTAGATAGTTAGGAAGGGACCTTCCTCGTGGTTGTGGGACGGGTATGTAATTTGGCAGGGACAGAGGGTGTGGACAAGATTAGGGCTTCACTCTATCCCTGCCCAACATGAAAATAGGTGGAACAAAAGAAGGGTGGTAGAAAGCGCCTCTAGTGGTGGGAAATGATCATCGTCAGTAAGCAATCCCACACATACCTACTACCTGTTGCCTTGCTTTTGTTTCACTCGTTGTCCGTGTGAAATAATTACAAGATTGGTGAGTGCTGCTTTCTTTTCATCTGCTAGTGAATATTATTTTTCAAAATTAACTATCCATAAAAATAAATAAATAAAAATAAAAAAAGTCTTAAAACAGAATTTTTTTTATATTAGCTTCTAAAGTACACATACATAATAGGCTGCTACCGCCTGTTTTCTGCAGCTAACCATTTCCCTTTGCTGTGCAGATTGGGACATAGTCAGCAGAGTTGTTATATTTTCATTAGAGGATGATAATGATAGACTCTACTGCACTGCTGGAGCCCTAGAGAAGGCTGGATATCAACACAACTCATTGCTCTTTAGAGAAGAGTTTGTGCTTCATTTCTTCCTAGACATTGTAGTAGTCTATGCATTTGTCACCTAGATTTCTCTTTACTAAATAAAACCAAATACAAAATATTTATTTTACTTTCTGATTCTAGATTTTTATTGTATTTTATTCCATTTTTTTTGTTCAGAATTCTGATTATTACTAGAGTTCAAATATATGCTTTATAGCAGCCCAGACCTACTGGTCTTTCCGAGTAGAATTTGTATTTATTTATTTTTTTCCGCATGTGTTGTGCGCCAGAATTTCCTCAACTTAAATCAGAAAATCCTACAAAGGGGCGAGGCCATGAGGGAAAAGGGGTGTGTCTCAAAAATAAATAAATACATTTTTAAAAGAAACCTAGAGAGCTACATAAAATATGGTGAATTTGAACTATGGAAAAATCCTCAAATACAAGATACTAGAGTAAATTCTGTGGAAAAATACCTTTTGGAAACAAAAACACACAAAGAAAGCTACACTCTACTTTTGGTAAATGAAAGCCATTGATTTCAATAAGAGATTATTGTGGGCAGGCTCTAAGACCTTAGCATAGGTCACTTTGCAGGAAAGGAGAGGGAATAAATCAGACCCACCTACTATTGTAAATGGTAGATCACGTATGATGTTTATAAAAGTGTGAGAAGTGATTTCTATCTTACTATCGTACTCCAGTGGAAAACATTTTTTTTTTTTTAAATAATTCAACTGGTGCCAGAAAGTTAAACAGATTTTTTAATTACTTCTATTTAAAAATCTTAACCCTTCCAGTACTTATTAGCAGCTGTATACAGGGCCGGTTTTAGGCTTAGCGTGGCCATAGACAAAATCAAAAGAGGGGCCCCAAAAGTCGTAATAGTGCACTAACCAGATTTGCACATTTTTGGTCACTTCAAATACCATAAAAAATATCTAAAAAAGAAATTGAAAAGTCCCATCAAAACAAAAATGGTACCGATAAAAACTACAAATCACAGCGCAAAAAATGACCCTCATACATCCCCATATACAGAAAAATAAGAGTTATAGGGATCAGAATAGTACAATTTTATATTTTTGTATAGTTCCCCCACATTAGGTTGGCAGTATAGTTCCCCCACATTAGGTTGGCAGTATAGTTCCCCCCACATTAGGTTGGCAGTATAGTTCCCCCACATTAGGTTGGCAGTATAGTTCCCCCACATTAGGTTGTAGTTCCCCCACATTAGGTTGGCAGTATGTTCCCCCACATTAGGTTGTAGTTCCCCCACATTAGGTAAACAGTGTAGTTCCCCCATATTAGGTTTGCAGTATAGTTCCCCCCACATTAGGTTGGCAGTATAGTTCCCCCACATTAAGTTGGCAGTATGTTCCCCCACATTAGGTAGACAGTATAGCTTCCCCACATTAGGTTGGCAGTATAGTTCCCCCACATTAGGTAGGCAGCATAGTTCCCCCACATTAGGTTGGCAGTATAGTTCCCCCACATTAAGTTGGCAGTATGTTCCCCACATTAGGTTGGCAATGTGTTCCCCCACATTAGGTAGGCAGTATGTTCCCCCACATTAGGTAGGCAG
This sequence comes from Hyla sarda, assembly GCF_029499605.1. Classification (NCBI taxonomy): domain Eukaryota; kingdom Metazoa; phylum Chordata; class Amphibia; order Anura; family Hylidae; genus Hyla; species Hyla sarda. Next base: position 35,378,836 of record NC_079193.1, read on the forward strand.
TATGTTCCCCCACATTAGGTTGCAGTTCTCCCCCATTAGGTTGGCAGTATGTTCCCTCCATTAGGTAGGCAGTATAGTTTTCCCACATTAGGTGCAGTATGTTCCCCCACATTAGGTAGGCAGTATAGTTTCCCCACATTAGGTGCAGTATGTTCAACCACATTAAGTTGCAGTCCCCCCCCCCCATTAGGTAGACAGTATGTTCCCCCACATTAGGTAGGCAGTATAGTTTCCCCACATTAGTTACAGTATGTTCCCCCACATTAGGCTGGCAGTATAGTTCCCCCACATTAGGTTGCAGTCCCCCCCCGCATTAGGTTGGCAGTATGTTCCACCACATTAGGTTGCAGTCCCCCCCATTAGGTTGGCAGTATGTTCCCCCCACATTAGGTTGCAGTCCCCCCCCCCATTAGGTTGGCAGTATGTTCCCCCACATCAGGTTGGCAGTATAGTTCCCCTCTCCCCCCCCCCCCCCCCTACTTTTTCTATTTTTCACAATTCCTTACCTGGCCACTCTCCGCAGGCTCAGGTAATGTGGCGGGTCTTGTGGGCTGTGGGGATAATATGACGAGTGACATCTCCTGCCGGGTCCTCTATGCTGCGTCAGGGACATCACTCCTCATTTCCTGCAGCCGGACACAGAACGCTTCACGACACAGTTTTTTTCACTACATCGGCGCTGCAGGAAATGAGGAGTGACGTTCCTGACGCCGCATAGAGGACCCGGCAGGACACCTCACTCGTCATATTATTCACACAGCCCACAAACCCGCCATTTTAAAGTGACCGCGGCAGGGTTGCTTATCTTTAACAAGCAACCGGCGCTGCGGACACTTTAAAACAGTAAACAGTTGCCCCCCCTACTGAGCAGCCGGCAGGGGGCCCCCTGGGGGATGGGGGCCCTAGGCAATTGCCTGGGTTCCCCCCCCCCCCCCCCCCCCTAATGCCAGACCTGGCTGTATACTACAGAGGAAGTTCTTTTATCTTTGAATTCCTTTTCTGTTTGACCACAGTACTCTCTGCTGACACCTCTGTCCATTTCAGGAGCTGACCAGAGCAGGAGAAAAGCTCCATAGTAAACCTCTACTGCTCTGGACAGTTCCTGAAACAAACAGAGGTGTTTCTGGCACCAGTTGATTTTAAAACAATTTTTTCCACCCGTTTAAAGGAATATTGTGGTAAAAATTAACTTATATAATTAGCTGGTCCTGTCCTGGAGATCGCGGGGGGCACCAGCGGTCAGACCCCCCCGTGATCTCTAGGACAGGACACCGGCACTCTCAGTGAGGAGCACAATCGTCTACCGGTAGACGGCATGCACTTCAATCATGGTTATGGGAGCACGATGATGCTTGAGAGCTGTACTCTGGTCTTTTTGGCGCTCCCATAGAAATGAATGAAGCACATGCCGGCTGCAGCACGTGCTCTTCTCTGAGCGCCGGGTCCTGTCCTTGTGATCGCGGGGGGACCCAGTGGTCGGACCCACGCTATCAGCTACTTATCCACTATCCTGTGGATAGAGAATGTTTATTTTCGACGGTGAGGTCCTTTAATAAATACATATATAGTGAAAAAAATTAGATAGTAGTAAAAAAAATCACATAAAAAAAATATTAACACCAACTAATTTTACAGAAACTGTAGGTCATTTTTTTGGCGATGCGTTCACTCAAAGTGGATTTCCCTTTTAACCATTTCCATATCTTGAATAGTCAGTGCAGCCTCTGATTATGTTTGTACTAGGGAATATATATTACAGATTATTTTGTCATCTATAATTTTAGTGTTGATGTTCTCGTCTAGATTTGTTAGTAAGTTTCATAAACCATTTTATGGTTTCCTACTTGTTTTTTTTGATAATATCAGTATCACCGCTCGGTGGTGTGAATTGGTGTTGTCTGTCTGTATGTTAGATACATAGCTTTCAAATTCAGAACATGGTATCTCACCTCTAGCATCAAATAATTCTTCCTGGTAGAAGAAGAAAGAAGTTAAAATGTTTTCATCCCTAGATTGCTGGGAGGCTGATATGGATGTAATACAAATACTAATACTGTAGATCAGTGGTCGCAAACTGTGGCCTTCTAGATGTTGCTAAATATCCACCCCCTGCATGCCCGGACAGCTAAGGGGGTTTATCCCAACTGGTGCCAGAAAGTTATGTAAATTACTTCTATATAAAAAGCTTAAAGGGGTACTCCGGTGGAATTTTTCTTTTTTAAATCAACTGGTGCCAGAAAGTTAAACAGATTTTTAAATGATTTCTATAAAAAAAATGTTTACCCTTCCAGTACTTTTTAGCAGCTGTATGCTACAGAGGAAATTCTTTTCTTTTTGAATTTCTTTTTTTGTCTTGTCCACAGGGCTCTTCTGACACCTCTGTCCGTATCAGGAACTGTCCAGAGCAGGAGAAAAATCCCCATTGCAAACCTATGCTACTCTGGACAGTTCCTGACACAGACAGAGGTGTCAGCAGAGAGCACTGTGGACAAGACAAAAAGAAATTCAAAAAGAAATGAATTTCCTCTGCAGCATACAGACTCTAATAAGTACTGGAAGGGTAAAGATTTTTTAATAGAAGTAATTTACAAATCCGTTTAACTTTCTGGCACCAGTTGATTTAAGAAAAATTTTTTTCCACAGGAGTTCCCCTTCAACCCTTCCAGTACCTATCAGTTGCTGTATACTACAGAGGAAGTTGTGTAGTTCTTTCCAGTCTTACCACAGTGCTCTCTGCTGACCCCTGTGTACATGTCAGGAACTGTCCGGAGCAGGAGAGGTTTGCTACAGGGATTTGTTCCTGCTCCGGACAGTTTCTGACACAGACAGAGGTGGCAGCAGAGAGCATTGACAGCCTGGAAATAACTACACAACTTCCTGTGGAGCATACAGCAGTTGATAAGTGTATAACTTTCTGGCACCAGTTGATTTAAAAACATTTGTTTTCCACCGGAGTACCCCTTTAAACCTAACCCACCGTGTGTTTCTTTAACCTGTTTAAGTGTTTCTCGAATTCCTCCTGCAATGGTTAAGAATCCCTAAATAGGTTCATTGTTTTAGTTTATTTTGCCTGGTATTTTCTGTGCTTAGGTAATGTTTGACCTCTGCCCTGGCCATTGATATTTCTATTTTCAGATATAGTTTAGGAGAGGCATGGCAGCGGGAACACTGGTCATGTCCTCCCTATCCCCAACTGACCATCATGGTGGACAACCCTGGTCCTAATTTCGTCTAATACTCTTTATTGTCCCCTGACGATTAGGGCAAGAAACGCGCCAAACTAATGTGGGGGAACACCAGCGGTACTGGCTGGTAGTGCAGGGGACGCTGATCAGTTTGGTCCTTACCGTGCCCGTATCCGCCGCGCCGTTTGGACGTAATCTTCTATTTTCGGAATATGCAAATGAGGTGCTAACTGGCACCGCCTGGGCTAATTGGCACTCTGACATCAGTGCCGCTGTCCGCAGCGCCGCCCAGCTCATCAATATTTCTCCCCTCCCTCCGACTCTCCCTCTTCTCCCCACTCTGTAATGAAGAGAGAGGGGAGGAATATTTATTAGCTCCAGCTCATCAATATTCTTCCCCTCTGTCTTAATTACAGAGCGGGGAGAAGAGGGAGAGGCGGAGGGAGGGGAGAAATATTGATGAGCTGGGCGGTGCTGCGGCAGGCAGCACTGACGTCAGAGTGCCAGTTAGCCCTTGTGGTGCCAGTTAGCACCTCATTTGCATATTACGAAAATAGAAGATTACGGCCAAACGGCGAGGCGGATACGGGCACGGTAAGGACCAAACTGATCAGCGTCCCCTGCACTACCAGTCAGTACCGCTGGTGTTCCCCCACATTAGTTTGGCAGTATGTTCCCCCACATTAGGTTGGCAGTATGTTCCCCTACATTAGGTTGTAGTCCCCCCACATTAGGTGCAGTATAGTTCCCCCACAGACATACAGCCTTCAGCCATATACAGTGTATTGCTGGAGGCTGTATGTCTGTGTACTGCCCCACTTCAATGCTCCATCCACCCCTCCTCCAGTCAAGGGTCATGACCTACTGCTATGGCCTATAGGCCATAGCAGTAGGTCCCGAGACCGGAGGAGGGGTGGTCGGAGCATCGAAGCTGAAGTGTAGCTGGTAACTTACCATGCCGGCCAGCACGCATCCTTTTCTTCGATGCTCCGCTCCTCTATTCCTATGGGCGCACGCCCCTGCCTTTTTAAAGTTAAGGCGGGGCCGCAGAAAGGTAACCGGGACATCCTTGTGTCCCGAAAAGATCTTTTGGGACACAGGGATGTCCCGGTTTGCTCCGCCTGGCGAACTATGGCCGCGTGCCCACAGAGTGGGCTCTGCGTGCCACCTGTGGCACATGTGCCACAGATTCGCTATCACTGATATGGGCCATGCTCAACTGGGGAAAAAATATGCAAATTAGCCATCATCCAGAAGGAAGAGAGCTTGCTCTCTGCTGCCAGCTAACGAAAACTGACATCACCACAAGTGCATGTTGGTCCCTTAAAGGGGTTGTGCACTGCCCTGCCTTTCGGAGCTCAGCTCGCAGCGTCCGGAAGTTCATTTCTCCGAACGCTGTGTGCAGGCTTCTGTGTTCGCGGCTGCCCCCTCGTGACGTCACGCCTGCCCCCTCAACCAAAGTCTATGGGAAGGGGGCGTCACGAGGGGGTGGCCGCGAACACGGAAGCCCGCACACAGCGTTCAGAGTAATGAACTTCCGGACGCTGCGAGCGGAGCTCCGAAAGGCAGGGCAGCGTACAACCCCTTTAAAGATAATTGAAACATAACTGGGAATTAAAAGCCAAACCAGATGTCCTCCAAAAGGAAGTTTTCCTATCTTTAAAGTCATGGATAAATTCCTTCTGGATGAGAATCTAGCTTGGCTAATAATCGCTTGTAATGCTTTAAAGGGGTTTTCCAGGAATAGAAAAACAGAGCTAATTTCTTTCAAAAACAGATCAATGTCTGTCCCCATTTTGTGCGTGGTATAACAACTTGGCTCCATTTACTTCAATGGACCTGAGCTGCAGAGCCACACCCAACCTGGAGACAGACGGGGAGCTGTTTTTGAAAGAAATTAGCTCTGTCTTTCTATTCCTGGATAATCTCTTTAAGTTTTTTTTAAGATGCCAAGCACTGACTTGAAACAACACCATCTCCAATAGATGGAACCAGAGAGCATGCATTCTTCCTTTTAGATGAGGGATACTGGAGAACCCAAAGGATACCCCCAGGAACACAATGGGGTTTATTTACTAAGAGTGGAGTTTTCTTTGTGGGTTTTGACTCCTGACAGGTATTTTTCCAAGATATTTAGCATTGTTTCCCTACATTTTGCACTTTTTCCCTACATTTTGCTTTTTTTTTACAACTATTCTGATCTGTCGAGTTTTTCCTCAGCTCAAATCCACCACATTTTCTGTGGAAACCTTAGTAAATATGTTGGGATTTTTCTAAACTGTTGGGGACACGCCCCTTTTGTTGGTACCATGCCCCCTTTCTACCATTACCACCCCCCTTTTCAGTTTTTTTTGGGTCGCAAATTGTGTTGCATGGAACGTGGGGCACAATTTGGACGCAAAACCCGAGACAAAAAGGTATGACGTTAGTAAATAAACCCCAATAAGTACATAAGTACAAACAAATTTCACGTTTTCCTTTGGCTGGATATGAACCAGGACGACTATGCTTCGAGGCTATGGCAACTCTTCTTGTCATTGTCAAGTATTACTCTACAAATACAGTAACAGGGTGATGGAATGAGATATGTGACCACTGGGCCACCACAGAAGTTGTGAACAGGGACGTGCACACATTATTGACTAGAAAGGGCGCTTCAGCCGCTGCCCTTTTGATGCCTCCTCATTAGGTGCCCTTTTTTCCTGGACAGCGTTGCTGCTGTTAGTAATATCAAGGTAAATGAATTGCCCATTTTTTCAGTTGAGCCCCTGTCTCCCAAAATGTCTGTGCACGTTTCTGGTTGTTAATATTTACATTGACCACTGTACATAGCAATCCACCAGCCACCATACTTTTCCCCATGTCTTTGCTTGGTATTATGAAATAACTATTTTCTAGTAGAAAAATATTATAACGTTTTTTTACATTAAAGTTTTTGATTGTTGCTTTGGAAGCTCCGGAGCCATGGGGATGGGAAATCAGGTGTTGGAGGAGGAGGGGAGGTGTAGGAACATTGTCTGGTTAATAGAGCCCAGTGTGACTGATGTCCGCCTGCACTGACAGTATTGAAGAGATCTTGTCCATTGCATCATAAGTTCTCCTGCCCACGGCCTCAAACCGGCAACGCTGCATGACAAGAACTGCGGGAAATAAGAACTTGTCTCTAATGCAGCAAGACTATGAATTCTTCTACAGAGACACAGTAATAATGCACGGCTGGGGATACGTTGCCGGCTCTAGCCTTCGTGCTCACTACTTGCAAATCTAGAATTCAGAACACAAAAGGAAAATCAATGCGTCTGATTCTTTCTCCCAGAGTTGTCATAGTCCTCTATTCCCAGCCATACAAACATTAAAATAACCCATTTGCATTAGGCCGATTTGAGATAACTATAACAGGGGAGCATTCTAGAGTCCATATTATGGCTGCAATACCCGGACCTCCAACAATTCTAGTGAACTGGATTTAGTTTAGTGCAGTGTTGTCAAACTTTGGCCCTCCAGATGTTACAAAACTTCAACTCCCAGCATGCCCGGACAGCCGTTGGCTGTCCGGGCATGCTGGGAGTTGAAGTTTTGCAACATCTGGAGGGCCACTGTTTGAAACCACTGGTTTAGTGGAATCATAGTTAGTGTTAGGTGTTAAGAGAAATACCTTATCAATTCGTGACACCAGGGCACCATTATCCTATACACAGTCCAAAGTTGGAGACAGCTTCTCCTGGGCCAGACACGGAGAGCAAATGAACACACCGATGAGCTGGGTGCAGATGGTATTACTGAGCTGGGTGCAGATGTTATTACACGGACAGTTGGTATCAGGGGAGAGGATGCAGCGTAACCCCTTGGGAGCCCTGTTGCCTTGCAGGGACTTGTGGTGCTTTCACCAAATGACTTGATACTGACTTGTAAGACGGGTAGATGAATCCTGGTAGGTAGGGTTCTGTCAAGGTGTTGTCGGGGCATGAACTTCCAAGGGGTGATCCTTGAAGAATGACCAGACTCTGGGTAACTCCTCCCCCACTACACTACAAGGGCAAGAATTGAGGGGTTCCCATTGGCAGACAGGTTCACATGGGGTTTACACAGCTCCTCTCCTAAGGGTACAGTAACACATGCATAACATTTATACAAATAACAATGGAATTAATTAGAAAAATATATTACTTCTCAATAAAGTGCAAACATAACTGATAGAACAATACGTCCTTTGGTGGGCCCAACACCTTGTGCTGTAACACTGCCTAAAGCAGTCTGAATCAGCAGGTCAGCCATTGGTAGGGGGACACCACAATATGAAGTCCAGGCATTGTCACTATAATACGAATGCTAAAATGCTATCTCAGAAACCTCCTAAGCTTGAGAGGCTTAAGGTCCTACCCTTACTGTTCATAAAGTCATGATGGCATATCCTAGTGATGTGTAGTATACCAAAAGGGAACTGCAGACGTGGTTCCTGGGCCTGCTAAGACCTGTAGTTTCTCAAACTGCAATTTTGATGTCAGAAGACTCAAACTGTTAGGCTCCCCATGGTGAAAAAAGATCAGAACCCAATTGGAGGTCCAGTAGGGTTTCACATTGCTAAGAGGTCCCCAACTAAATGCCACCCTCTCTCAGAAAGGAGCCTAGCTATAGAGGTAGCAGAGGTAGCAGTCCCACTGGGGCCCTGGTGCCTGAGGGGGGGCCCAAAGCACATCTTCCCCTTAAGAGATCAGTATTAAAAATGATACATGGGGTCCTGTTGCGGATTTTGCATCAGGCCCAGAAGCTACAAGCTAAACGTCTGCTCTCAGGCTAAAAGAAGTGTCTCTTGACTTCACTCAGATCAGGGCAAGGCTGGTATTCAAGATGTCCGTAAACTTCTCACAAGAACCAAAATTAGTGCTACGCCTTCTTTGGTTGCCCTTGCAACTAACTTGTATTTCATTGCACTCTGTGTATCGCTCTTTTACTCTGACTTTTTTTTCTGGATCCATTCTAATTCTTCCACACGCCATCTCAATTAACTAACAGGTTAATAGGGTATTTATAGACTTTTGCTAAAGTACTACACCAGTAAATCCCGATATGCTGTACACTTATGGGCTAATTTGGCTAAATCTAATTTTGAAAACCTATATAAATGCACCAAACTGACACAATAATATGAGTAAATATAAATCTTTATTATAATCAGATAAGATAAAACATGATAAAAAATCAGCAGCAGTTAGAAAGAAAACGACTCCGAACACAGATATTAAATAATGTCCAATAGGCACATGGAATGGCACATAGATATAAGTATACAATACTCAATGAAAAGTGGACGTAAAAACAAGCCACAGTACATGTATATATATAAAAAATACACCTAGAGGTGCCTAAGTAAACCCAGTACACTAATGTAAACAAAAAGGACATATAAAGAAGTATAGCTAGTATAGTGTCATTTGCCCAGTGCTATCGGCAGTAAGAATACAGAGAGACAAGGATGTTGCCCATACATATCTGAGGGGAAACAAACCACCTCGGTAAAAGTTGGAGCATCGGTTGTCCCTGAGACAAGTTATATTAAACATATAAGACTGTCCATGCACCTAGCCAACTGACACCCAGCTATACTTACAAAGGTCGGGAGCCTACCCCTACGTCGTTTCGCTCACTCGCTTCCTCAGGGAGTGTCTTATGGAGGGTAAACGGAAGTATATATATATATGATATCGACCAATCAAACAAGTTCTATAAGAATTAAATACCTGGAACAGCTGTGCGCGCTGTAAGCGTGCCGTGTAATGGTCTGCGCCATCTTGTCTTCAACCGCGCATGCGCACGGCACCACCGGAGTGCGTACTATTGACGTCACCACGATGGTAGCGGGCGCACGCGCAGTGAACACAAGAAGCCAGAACTGGTAAGGGAAAGTCCAACGCATGTGCAGACAGGTAGATAAGCTGCGCGTGCGTGGAAGAGATAAGCCCGTATACAGCGGGCGCATATAACCAAATAGGGAGAGCGCTATATTAGGGACATAGACAACACAAACCACATGTGGTGATGATAAGAGTGTGCAAAGTGCTCGTGCCCAAAATAAAATAAAGTGATCATGCTCGTGAAAAAGTGAAACGTCATAGAAACACAGAGTGAAGTGTAGTAATAATATCACATGATAAGAAATACATTTGTAAAAAATGACACATAAATATATGATAGATAAAGTGCATGTGTGCATATGCAAATATGTGCATGTAGGTGTATACATATTGAGTGTACTTATGCATAATTATGTGTAAGATGAATAGGTGAATGATGAAGTGTATTACAAGAATATTTATAATGATACATGATAATAATGTGGTGTTGAGTCGATGCATATAGTCCCGCGCTGAACTCAAAATCCGCAGATATGCCAGGTACCTGAAATGAAAAAGAAAAGAAAAAGAAAAAGGAAGAAAGAAAGAAACAGAAAGAAAGAAAGAAAAACCAGGATAAAGATATAGATAAGCCAGGAAACAGAAAAGAAAAAAGGGGAGAAAAGAGGAAAGAAAAGAAAGAAAAAAAGAGAAGAAAAAAAGAGAAGATACACATGAGAAAGAGGAAAAAAGAAGAAGAGAACAAAAAGAATATAAAACCAATTAGTCCATAAAATCTCAAAGAGTAATGATAAAACCAACCACAGACCAGACGTGGTCAGTACAATAGTAAATGAAATATACATATGAAGACAAAGATAAAAATATGGGGAACCACCATGATTACAGGAATGGAGCATAATTGTTGTGCTCGTTGAGGCCAAAGGGGATAACAGTTTTTAAATCAAAAATCCACCGGGTTTCCCTCTGTGCCAAAATACGCTTCCAGTCACCCCCTCTGGGTCCCACAATCACCCTATCGATTCCTCTTACCTTCAATAAATGTCCATTGCAGGCATGATGCTAGGGAGCTACGGAGAAGAGTAAGGGAACATGTTCTGAGCATCGAAGCAGCCAAGAATGAGCAGGATGTCACTAAACTCAAGACATTGGCTAGGCACTTTAAAGAGCATCATGCCTGCAATGGACATTTATTGAAGGTAAGAGGAATCGATAGGGTGATTGTGGGACCCAGAGGGGGTGACTGGAAGCGTATTTTGGCACAGAGGGAAACCCGGTGGATTTTTGATTTAAAAACTGTTATCCCCTTTGGCCTCAACGAGCACAACAATTATGCTCCATTCCTGTAATCATGGTGGTTCCCCATATTTTTATCTTTGTCTTCATATGTATATTTCATTTACTATTGTACTGACCACGTCTGGTCTGTGGTTGGTTTTATCATTACTCTTTGAGATTTTATGGACTAATTGGTTTTATATTCTTTTTGTTCTCTTCTTCTTTTTTCCTCTTTCTCATGTGTATCTTCTCTTTTTTTCTTCTCTTTTTTTCTTTCTTTTCTTTCCTCTTTTCTCCCCTTTTTTCTTTTCTGTTTCCTGGCTTATCTATATCTTTATCCTGGTTTTTCTTTCTTTCTTTCTGTTTCTTTCTTTCTTCCTTTTTCTTTTTCTTTTCTTTTTCATTTCAGGTACCTGGCATATCTGCGGATTTTGAGTTCAGCGCGGGACTATATGCATCGACTCAACACCACATTATTATCATGTATCATTATAAATATTCTTGTAATACACTTCATCATTCACCTATTCATCTTACACATAATTATGCATAAGTACACTCAATATGTATACACCTACATGCACATATTTGCATATGCACACATGCACTTTATCTATCATATATTTATGTGTCATTTTTTACAAATGTATTTCTTATCATGTGATATTATTACTACACTTCACTCTGTGTTTCTATGACGTTTCACTTTTTCACGAGCATGATCACTTTATTTTATTTTGGGCACGAGCACTTTGCACACTCTTATCATCACCACATGTGGTTTGTGTTGTCTATGTCCCTAATATAGCGCTCTCCCTATTTGGTTATATGCGCCCGCTGTATACGGGCTTATCTCTTCCACGCACGCGCAGCTTATCTACCTGTCTGCACATGCGTTGGACTTTCCCTTACCAGTTCTGGCTTCTTGTGTTCACTGCGCGTGCGCCCGCTACCATCGTGGTGACTAGTGTTGCTTGCGAATATTCGCAATTCGAATATTATTCGCGAATATCGCATATTCGCGAATTCGCGAATTTCGCGAATATAGCGCTATATATTCGTAATTACGAATATTCGTTTTTTTTTTTTTTTTTTTTTTCTTCACAGTACACATCACAGTGATCATCCCTCTCTGCTTCCAGCTTGTGTGGTGTAAAGAAGGCTGTAATACTACTGTGTGAGACTGACGTGCGAAAATTAGCATATGCTAATTTTCGCATATGCGAATTTCCGCATGTGTTAATTTTGTATATGTTAATTTTCGCATATGCGAATATTTCGCATATGCGAAAATAAAACGAGGGTATAACGAATATGCGAATATTCGCGAATATATGACGAATATTCGTCCATATATTCGCGAATATTCGCAAATTCGAATATGGCCTATGCCGCTCAACACTAGTGGTGACGTCAATAGTACGCACTCCGGTGGTGCCGTGCGCATGCGCGGTTGAAGACAAGATGGCGCAGACCATTACACGGCACGCTTACAGCGCGCACAGCTGTTCCAGGTATTTAATTCTTATAGAACTTGTTTGATTGGTCGATATCATATATATATATACTTCCGTTTACCCTCCATAAGACACTCCCTGAGGAAGCGAGTGAGCGAAACGACGTAGGGGTAGGCTCCCGACCTTTGTAAGTATAGCTGGGTGTCAGTTGGCTAGGTGCATGGACAGTCTTATATGTTTAATATAACTTGTCTCAGGGACAACCGATGCTCCAACTTTTACCGAGGTGGTTTGTTTCCCCTCAGATATGTATGGGCAACATCCTTGTCTCTCTGTATTCTTACTGCCGATAGCACTGGGCAAATGACACTATACTAGCTATACTTCTTTATATGTCCTTTTTGTTTACATTAGTGTACTGGGTTTACTTAGGCACCTCTAGGTGTATTTTTTATATATATACATGTACTGTGGCTTGTTTTTAAGTCCACTTTTCATTGAGTATTGTATACTTATATCTATGTGCCATTCCATGTGCCTATTGGACATTATTTAATATCTGTGTTCGGAGTCGTTTTCTTTCTAACTGCTGCTGATTTTTTATCATGTTTTATCTTATCTGATTATAATAAAGATTTATATTTACTCATATTATTGTGTCAGTTTGGTGCATTTATATAGGTTTTCTAGTATTTCTGGGCACCGAACAGTGGTTTATACCTTGTTTGTTTTTGGCCTCAATTTATTGGTTTACATAAATCTAATTTTGGATATATTTGGGAAGCAACTGTACCAAGATTGTGTATTACACTGAATCATACCTGTCAGTAATTGTTTATCCCAGGATATACAGTTATGTCATATTTACCGGCTAGGGTATAGGCTACAGTATATCTAACTGATAGGTGGAGAGTCCAGCAGTCATGCTCGGCCTCCACTCCCTTTACACTTTATGGAACTTGTAAACATAGGCAATTTAATCTCATGATAAGAGTGCATTCACTTGGAGACATGAACATCCAGTGATCGAACATCCAGTGATCAGCTAGTTATCCTGTAGGTAGGGGCTAACTTTTAATTTTAGGATACCCAAAAATTGATTGACAAGTATTTATTATTGCAATATTGAAGTCTTGCAGTGCAAAGTGTGCTGTACTACTAGAGTGATACACAGTCCGTGACGCCAGGGTAGTGTTAACCACCACGCTCCAAGATTAGACAGTTCTCCTTGGCCAAGCACTGGGGACAATAATGACCACAGATGCAGGGTAACAGAAAATCATCTTTAACTGAGGCAGGAATGATGTTATTATCATTTACAGTACAGAGCAGAGCAGAGGAAATGAAGAATAACCTTTGGAAGCCTTTTTCCTTGCTGGAAATTGTAGTACTTTTACTTGACTGACATTTTGTTGCTGTAGGCTTTTGACTGTGACTTAGATTCTTGACTTGTGACTTGAGACCACCCACGCTGCCCATAGACTGTAGTTTACCCCGGTGCTTTCACATACCTTTGGACTTTGGAACCAAGAGTTGCCTGAGGCTGTCCTGCTATTCGAAACTGCAGACTGGACCTGTGCAATGGGGTTCTTGTAGATGGGGGGTTGCTGACTTTTGACTTCTCCTCAGATCCCCTTCAGGTTACCACAGACTTCTCAGCTCTAAAACTGACTAACTCCTCCTCCCTACACTATATAAGGATTAAGCAAAGGTTCATCCCATTGGGCATCAGGATCACATGGTTTACTCTGCATGACTTCCCTTTAAGGCACAATAACAATAAACAATGGACACTAGAAGTGCCTGAGTCAAAGTATATCGGACAGGTCAACATCCTGTACTGTGTGACCACAAAAGTATTATTGAATATTATGGAATATTGTATGAAAGGGATGGGCTAATGTCGAATAACATAAAATTATAAACCTCTTTACTACATACCTTACCTTTTTCAGTCGCCCCCCTTTTTCAAATCATAAAGGTTCCAAAGTCACTATTGCCCATGACATTTAATGGTTCGATGGCCACAGTGCTTAAAGGGGTATTCCGGCACTAAGAAATCTTATCCCCTATGCAAAGGATAGGGGATAAGATGTCTGATTGCAGGGGTCCCCAGTGGCGGGACCCCTGCGATCAGGAATCTTATCCACTATCCTTTGGATAGGGGATAAGTTGTCTTAGCGCTGGAGTACCCCTTTAAGTCCTGCAGGAACACAGAGGAATCGAGTTCCTGCACTTTTTACACATGGTTCTCATATGTCCTGCAGGACCAGCCCTTCAGAGGAAATCTTGAGTAAGTTCCCATACTTTTTCCCCAGGACTTGACCCCTGGATAAACAGGATTGGAATTGTGTCTGATTGTAGAGCGGTGACCTCCAACCTGAGGCTCTCATACTGTTGCCAAACTACTACCAGTATGTTCTGATAACTGCAGGTCGGGGAACACTGTAGCTGATACCCACTACTTACGCCACAAGCCCAGCTCCTGTGCATGCCCCATCCTGCATCTTATCATCATGGTACGGTAATGGTCTCTTCTTACAGTCTAGTGCATGTGATGCTAATAGAACAGGTCAGATGTTAGTTAATGCGCTAATGATGTTTTTTCAGTATTCCCAATCCAAACAACATTATTGCCCAGATGGCACGACGTCCTACATTCGCATTCAAGTGCAACGCTTGTATGCTGGTATATAGACTGGCATCACTGTAGACCACAGGTGGGTGCTATCAATCGGACTCACACTTCTCGGTAACAGATGGCCAGGTACACTTCATGTCAGCACGCTTTAAAGTGTGAAAATGAAAGCGTGGAAATTGAAAACAGGTGGCAAAGATCTCACTCGGAGACTTGGCATCTGTGAGTGATCAGTTACTGTGGCAGACTTGGTCAGGCACAAATTAACTTCATTGCTGATGACATTTCTAATAGCATAAGGAGCCTACAGCTGAGCTCCATTATACTTAAAGTATACACAATAAAGAGCTCATCACCTATGGCACTGCAGGAATGCGGAGAGTTAACTATGCTTTATCATCTTGTTATGCCTGGCAGGAAATACAGTGGAGACGGACATTGTCCAGAATTGAGGGCCTTAGGTAAAAAACGTGACATTTTTATATGATTTTTTTTAAATGCATTGCAAGAACTTTTCGAAATATTTTTTAAGGGTGTATTCAGACATGGCTGGTCAGTTAAATGATTAAGGGGGGGGTGTACGGGCATGCGGAGTCTTATAGGTCATGCAATGCTCCACTAGGCAAAAAGTAGCTTTTCTTTAGAGTGATTTCTCTTATCACCGAATGGATTTATCATCCCTGTTGGTCCTTTTAAGGAGCCTTGATACATGAGTGGGGAGAAAGCCAAGCCTCTCAGACCCCCTACTATATTTAGAATGTTTCTACACACTCCTATACACTGAATAGCGCACACAAACTATTTATTCTCTATGGGAGTGTAAGAGATACCCAAGTACATTGCTCAGGTATCTCCAGCATTCCCATAGACAATGAATGGAGCACCGCAGAGAGTTATGGCTCCGTTCTAGAGATTGTTTTGGGTCCCAGAGGTCATATCCCCAACTCAGACACTTATCCCATATCCTGTTGATAGGAGATTTTTTTTTTGGGGGGGGGGGGATGGGTTAAGGTTTTTTTTTTTGTATCATAATACAGTGTTCAGGATAAGAGATACACTTTTCCAGGCAAACTTTGTCATCATTATCCTGTCTTTACCATTTTGTCTAAAATATTAAACATTCTGAGGTGATAATGGGGTCTCCAGGTCAACATGTCCCAAGAGGAATGTTTTTGTTACACTATCTTAAAGGGGTTATCCACCATAATGTGATTTTAGTAAGTAGTTGGCAGACAGTAATGGACATGCTTAGGAAGGATCTGTTCTGGTCTTGGGGCTAAATGGCTGTGTTGTGAGATTACCATAATACTGTGGCTAGCTTTTTGTGAACTGGTATTTCCTGTTTGAGTTTTCTTCTTTTGCCTACAAATCCCATAATTCCATTTTCCTCCCTCTCACACATCATCCACCTTACCCATTGAAACATAAATGAGCTGCATCCATTGAAAAGACCTGTGGTTTTCAATCAGGGTGCCTACAGCTGTTGCATTAGTTGCAGATTGATCCCTCCACCCATTGAAGCAGACAGGCTCCCTGTCATCAGCTGACTAGTGAGTCAGGTCTCGGCCGCATTGCAACCTGGGAAAAATCTGAGACAACAGTCATTTCGTATGCTTTTAAAAATAAATATTGGGGTGAAGATCACATAAGAATTGTGAGAAAATTGTCACACACAGGTACAGACACTCTATTTTGAACTACACTTACAGCCCCTGTAGCATAGTCAAATAAAAAATAAAAATCCTGGAATACCCCTTTAACCTGCTCGGGGGATTTAATTACAAGACATCACAGTGAAGGTCTAGTGTATCTCCAATAATAGCCCCAGAGGTGAAAATATTAAATTGACTATGGGCTCATGGGGATTGTCACATATGTTACCCCACAGACCTTAAAAGCATAGATCGTGCCCTTACTTGTCAACTTTGTATGACTTAGATGTGTTTTCGCCTTGAAGGTTGAACTTGCTAGTTGTCAGTGAATGACGCAATAACACCAAGTGGATGTCAGATAAAAAGGTTTTTGTTGCTCATTGAAGTTCAGAAAAAGTTTTAATATGGATCAATAAAGTAGACTAAGTGGAGTATTATGTTCTACTGGTCAAGTAGCAGATTTTTTTTCCAATTCTGCTTCCTTTATGCTTTTAACTTTTGGCTCTTGAATCGATCAGAAGATAAGTTGCCAACTTGGCTATTTTGGTGTAACTTTTGCCAATTCATTACTTAATCTTAATATGTCATTAATTCTTTGATTTGCTTTTATCTTTAGCACTTTTTATTCTTCAGCAATATAAAAAAAAGTTTTATGGAGATGGTATGAGGTGTGATAGCTGGTAGCACCTTCTTAATATTTCATTTGGGTTGGCTTAGCTATTGGTGGTCAATAATACAGTAAAGTGGTTCTGAGAAGGACAGAGAAACTACATATACTGGACCATTGTATCCTTTGTTTAGGATCTTGGTACTGTCTTTATCCCAGGGGTTCATTCTTTGTCGAACATACACATAAACCACAGTATGGTAAAAATATCCAGAGACACTGTGCTGGCGGGTGATTTTTGGCTCACTTTTATAGCTGTGGGACAAAAGGGAAAGCGCCATAAAAACATGTGGAGACTTATAGGTCATTCATGCTCCACGAGGAATTCTGGGAAGAAGGATATGCAAAGCAGCTCTCGCACCACTTTTTCTAAGTGGATTTTCCTTTAAAATCAGTGTTTCACTCCAACTAGGAGTCTTTGAAACTGAATGGGAATGTTTGCCAAGCCGGACATCTCTCCAAAGGGAAAAAAAAATACCCATCTACAGACAGCTGTTTTGGGGCTTTGCCTCTTATGAATGTTCTGTCCCCACATGAAGGCGAATGAAGGTGTAACTGATAGTGACTGTGTGACTTTCCTACCTTCGTATCCAAGCAGTGGAGCAGACCGGACCAGCAGGAGCTCAGGCAGATGGATTCAGGCATAGACACAGTGATGAGAATGAATGTGGGTTTATTTGACCCAAAAGCAGTGACAAGCAGTGATACAATACTGTAATGGTAGCAGAGATATCAATGCTGTTCTGTATGAGTCTTTCCAGATACTGTATAAACTGCAGCTAAGACTTTTGCTGAAACTTCTGCTGGTCAAAAACTGATGCCTTCACAAGCCCAGAGATGAATGTCCTGTCACACAGCAAGCAGACTAAAAACTAAAATGGCTGCAGAAAGTGAGAAGGACCCAGGCTGCCTAGCAACCACTCAGAACAGAAAAACTTTATCAACAATGATCAAGATCGGTGGCATTAAAGGGGTACTCCGGTGAAAACCTTTTTTCTTTTAAATCAACTGGTGGCAGAAAGTTAAACATATTTGTAAATTACTTCTATTAAAAAATCTTAATCCTTCCTGTACTTATTAGCTGCTGAATACTACAGAGGAAATTCTTTTCTTTTTGGAATGCTCTCTGATGACATCACAACCACAGTTCTCTCTGCTGACGTTATTATAATAATAACACTTTATTTATTGTTGTCCTTAGTGGGATTTGAACCCAAGTCCCCAGCACTGCAAGGCAGCAGTGCTAACCACTGAGCCACTATGCTGCCCTTAGCATACATCTGCTATGCATCTGCTATGCATGGTTGCTAAAATGGATAGAGATGTCAGCAGAGAGCACTGTGGTCGTGATGTCATCAGTGTTCCAAAAATAAAGGAATTTCCTCTGTAGCATTCAGCAGCTAATAAGTACTGGAAGGATTAAGATTTTTTAATAGAAGTAATTTACAAATATGTTTAACTTTCTGCCACCAGTTGATTCAAAAGAAAAAAGGTTTTCACCGGAGTACCCCTTTAAGTGCACAAGTTCTGGCCAGCAGATGGCAGCAAAACAAGAATGCATAGAAACAACATAGTGAAGGGATAATTGCAATAGACAATTAGATAAATACGAGGAGAACAGCACAATGAAAACAGCTGTCTGTAGATGGGTATTCTTTCATTCTGGAGATCTCTGGCATGGCATACATTCCCACTAATGTAGATGAGATGGAAGCCTTGATTTGCCTTTCATTCAGAGGTGTGGATCTTTTGGAGAAGGCAGACAGGCTCACAGACTGCAAGTACATAGCCCAGTCTTGCTCTCCCCCTTTCTTGCACATTGCAGTTTATAAGCCTACCCCTGCTTCATGTGTTCCATCTTGGTTTCTCTACCACTAAAGATTGTCTGAGGACATAGTAAATACAGTTCTGTCCCTTCCACTTTCTAGACTTATTAGGAGGAAAAAAATATATGAATGAAAAGTAGTCCAGGCCCTGTTCATATTCATTAATATAATTGTTACATAGTTGAAATCTAAGAGACTAGATAGAGCTATGGCAGCTGATTGATGATTGCTATATCCTTAGGGATTTTTCTTTCTTTCTCATTTAACTTTTGCTCCTTTCTTTTTCTTTTTTATCCCCAAAATTGTAAAGTTCTGCAGAATCTGTTGGTGCTATATAAAGAAGTGTTATTATTATTGTTGTTGTTTCTGTTGTTATTATTAGTATTATTATGTTGAGGAGGATCATTTGGTCATAAATTCTGCTATGTATCAGTATATGTAATTTTTTACTATACAAAAGAATTGAAAATACATGGAGCAAAACTAAAAGTTTGTATATGAAGCAGATTTTTTTTTAAGTGTAATATCCCGAGTAAATAATGTGTATTCATCTTTTCTAAAAATGTTGAATAAATATTATTTAAAAAAAAGAGAAGGACTGAGCCTAACAACAAGCAGTGAAAATTGATTGCAAAGAAGTGAGACACCTAGTGGCTAAAATTTTAGACCCTTTTTTTTCTGGGGTAATTTTTAGTAAATGAAGACATATTAGGAATCACATAGGCTACCAAAGTGGGAAAGTGTTATCAGTGAAATAGAGTATTTAACATTCAAGTGTGACATTTTATGCAAAATTATTCCGTGAATTTTTGAAAATTTTTGTCGAGCAGTGTTGTCTCCCTTTAAGAACCCTTAAAATTGCTTTGCTCTTACTTATGGGTATTTGGAGACTTAATGCTGAACCATCTTGCTGTTCATTGTACATTTAGGATGTGCTTATCTTTTCTATTATTCTTCAATTGCCTTTTTTATTTGCTAAACAACTCTGTTATTACCAAATAATGGTTTCTAGTGAATTGGTTTCAAGCGCTTATTTATTTAGTCATTACAATGTATGTTCCATTACCCTAAATTATCAATTATCTTAATCAAGCTGAGATAATGGAAGTGTTCGACTTCTACCAGAACCAGATTCAGTATATAAAGTCGGCATCAATTCCACTCTTTTTTTTTTTTTTTTAAATCACGTCTATTGGTTTTTTAGGACTTGAGTCCTTGCCTTACAATTGCAAATATGCAACACTAACATTAGACTGACATATCACACATTTAAAATACGGGGTTGCCATAGGGTAAACCTTATAAAGGAAATCTGTCTCACTAACTGTACAGTCTGATAAGCCAAGAGTACTGATCCACAGAATAAAGATAACATCATTTTACCATACAGTAATTGCCATGAAAAATAATTAAAAAAAGGAAATTTTCCAATTTTTCTCAATATTTTGGAGTTTTTCACAAAAAAAAAAAAAAACACTGCATATATCAACAAAAGTTTACCACTAATGTAAAGTACAATATGTCCTGAGAAAAAAACATATATCATTTGTGTGGGTACCGTACATTACACGAAAGAGGAAAATGAAAACCAAAACCAAATACCTTAACCCCTTAAGGACGCAGGACGTAAATGTACGTCCTGGTGAGGTGGTACTTAACGCACCAGGACGTACATTTACGTCCTAAGCATAACCGCGGGCATCGAAGCGATGCCCGTGTCATGCGCGGCTGATCCCGGCTGCTGATCGCAGCCAGGGACCCGCCGGCAATGGCCGACGCCCGCGATCTCGCGGGCGTCCGCCATTAACCCCTCAGGTGCCGGGATCAATAAAGATCCCGGCATCTGTGGCAGTTCACGATTAAAATGAACGATCGGATCGCCCGCAGCGCTGCTGCGGGGATCCGATCATTCATAACGCCGCACGGAGGTCCCCTCTCCTTCCTCCGTGCGGCTCCCGGCGTCTCCTGCTCTGGTCTGTGATCGAGCAGACCAGAGCAGAAGATGACCGAAAACACTGATGTGTTCTATGTCCTATACATAGAACAGATCAGTATTAGCAATCATGGTATTGCTATGAATAGTCCCCTATTAGGACTATTCAAGTGTAAAAAAAAATGTAAAAAAATGTAAAAGTAAAAGTAAAAAAAAAGTGAAAAATCCCCTCCCCCAATAAAAAAGTAAAACGGCCGTTTTTTCCTATTTTACCCCCAAAAAGCGTAAAAAACATTTTTATAGACATATTTGGTATCGCCGCGTGCGTAAATGTCCGAACTATTAAAATAAAATGTTAATGATCCCGTACGGTGAACGGCGTGAACGAAAAAAAATTTAAAAAGTCCAAAATTCCTACTTTTTTAATACATTTTATTAAACAAAAAATTATAATACTAGTCTGTGGATGAAAATATAAAAGAGTTATGATTTTTAGAAGGCGAGGAGGAAAAAATGAAAACGTAAAAATTAAATTGTCTGAGTCCTTAAGGCCAAAATGGGCTGAGTCCTTAAGGGGTTAAAGGGATATTCCAGGAAAAAAACTTTTTTTTACATATCAACTGGCTCCAGAAAGTGAAACAGATTTGTAAATTACTTCTATTAAAAAATCTTAATCCTTTCAGTACTTATGAGCTTCTGAAGTTAAGGTTGTTCTTTTCTGTCTAAGTGCTCTATGATGACACGTGTCTCGGGAACCGCCCAGTTTAGAAGCAAATCCCCATAGCAAACCTCTTCTAAATTGGGTGGTTCCCGAGACACGTGTCATCAGAGAGCGCATAGACAGAAAAGAACAACCTTAACGTCAGAAGCTCATAAGTACTGAAAGGATTAAGATTTTTTAATAGAAGTGATTTACAAATCTGTTTAACTTTCTGGAGCCAGTTGATATATAAAAAAAAAGTTTTTTTCTGGATAACCCCTTTAAAGTGGCAAAAAAGCTTTTGTCCAGAATGACAAAAAAATGCTCAAAATATCCTGTCCTGAAGGGGTTAAATTGAAATTCAAAAATATATATATTTTTTTGTTTTGCTGTTCATTTTATGGTAAAATGAAAGGTGTTATGGCCCTCTTTGATGTATTTTTTGTATTTTTTAAGCCAAGGATCAAAATACAAAACCCCCCCCAAATGTTTATTGTCTGTGTCCTCAAGGGGTTAAACTGTTGTCTGTGTCCTCAAGGGGTTAAACACACACATACATAAGCCTGCATTAATAAGATATATAAAAAAAAAGAGGATCAAAAACTAAATAAATAAACATATGTATATCCCAGACTCCTATATACCTCCATATGGATACTCCAGAATTGCTTCCGGAACAGACAGATCAGGAGAGGCGACAGCGACTCCAGGGACTCACAGGTCATGTCTTTTCTGATTGGAGTCATTTCTGTTTTTATTCTTCGCCATCAAACTCAGTCATACAGAGTTTGTTGTTGAGACATCAATGACCCCTCATTTCTGCAACATCCGCAGCCTTTTTAGCAACACAGATACATTGAAATCCTGGGCACCTAAATAAATTCATACTTCAGACCCCTATATAAATTCATAACCCGGACCCCTTTATAAATATATACTTCACACCCATTTATAAATATATACCCCAGACCCAAATATAAATATACCCCAGACCCATACCCCAGACCCATATATAAATATACCCCAGACCCATATATAAATGTATACCTTAGACCCCTATAAAAATACACATACCTGACCCTTTTATAAATATCTACTCCAGACCCCTGTATCAATTTGTTCCCCAGACCCTTAAAGGGGTTATCCAGGAAAAAACTTTTTTATATACAGTGACCCCCCCCCCCCCCCCCCCCCGACATACGATGGCCCCGACATATGATCAAATTGACATACGATGGCCTCTCAGAGGCCATCGCATGTCGATGTCAGCATCGACATACGATGCTTTTTTATGTCGGGGCCATCGCATTAAGTGCTTAATGTTCACTGTGTGGTGCGGTAAGTATTACTTACTCCTCCACAATGCTCCGGGGTGCCCTTCGGGTCCAGCGCTGGTCCTCCGGTGTCTTCTCGGCCCTCTCCGGTGACGTCAATACGAAACTGCGCACGCTGTCCCGTCATCCAATAGGAACGGCGTACGCAGCAGCGTAATGATGTCGCTACGTAGGCCAAGTAAGGCCTTGCGGAAGACAGCGGAGAACCGGAGAAGATAGCGGAGGACCGGAGAAGACCAGGAGAGCCCAGCAGAGGACCGGAGAAGACCAGGAGAGCCCAGCGGAGGCCCGGGGACACCATCGGGAGCGGCGGGGACACCATCGGGAGCGGTGGGACGCAGTCCGGAGCGGCAGGGACAGGTGAGTATGACTTTACTTTTTTAGATTGCACGAATCCCTCCACATACGATGGATTCGACAAACGATGGCTCGTTTGGAACGAATTACCATCGTATGTTGAGGGACCACTGTATAGCAACTGGCTTCAGAAAGTTAAACAGATTTGTAAATTACTTCTATTAAAAAATCCTTTCAGTACTTATGAGTTACTGAAGTTTAGTTGTTCTTTTCTGTCTAAGTGCTCTCTGATGAAACCTGTCTCAGGAACTGTCCAGAGAAGAAGCAAATCCCCATAGCAAACCTCTTCTTCTCTGTGCAGTTCCCGATACAAGCAGAGATGTCAGCAGAGGGCACTGTTTCCCTATCACTTCCCCCCTTGTAGAAGTCCCTATACAGTGACTCACTAGAGATGCTGCTCCTTACAAGTCTCACTCCTGACCTGGCCACTATGTTGTGGCCTGGGCAACTTGTCATTCCTGAAAGCTAACTTAAAAGAGCTCAGCATCAGGGAGGAGGAGCCTGTCCTGGACTTTAGAGGAGGCAAGTGGCACTATATTAGTAGACAGGAAGAGGAGCCAGTGCAGTACAGCCAAAGTGACGCCTATGAGGAGCTGTACATGTCACTGTGTCTGTGCGATGCCGATGCTACACCTGACGCCACATGAATATTCCTACTGCTCAAGAGCACAGAGAGTGAACTATTGTGTGAGTGCTGTGTGTGGCAGTGGTTGCATGACATTGTTCAATTAAGGGGACCAGCACAGTGCTACACACACACAGAGAGTTTCCCTGCTCACACAGTAACATTGTCAAAAATTTGATGTGTTGCATCCATAGCGAAAGTCACCAGTAGGTGACGGAACGCGTGGGGTTCAGGGGGACGCCTGTATAGGCATCACTCATTAAATTTCTTCTTGATTCTTGCATTTCCCAGCCTCCTGTCTGCTATATTTGGGGATTTCCCTTTAATCAGGTTGTATATTGTATATTATATTTGGCAGGGAGTCTGTGGTAACATATGCAGATTGTATAGATATTGAACTATCTTGTTATTTGGATATATATTTAGAGGCGGTGTCAGAACTTATATATTTATACAGGTGTCCTGGGAGGGGTCCTACGAGCTCCCCCCTGTTGTGGGAGGGCATGTTTATGCCTCTTTTAAATGTTTTTATGGGGGTTTCTTGTTGTCTAAAGTGATTTATGCATTTTATAACAAAGATTTTTTGTACATTGATTGGGTGTGCGCTACATGGTGTACTTCACCCCTTTTTTTTTGCTTTGAGAGTTCCACCTGCGTCCTATGGACCAACCGCGCTCAACTCGTGATATCACGGCAACACCCCTCAATGCAAGTCTATGGGACTTGCATTGAGGGGGGCGTGGCCGTGACATCACATGCCTCTGCCCTGCATCACCAGTCATCTGCCATGGAGAGAAGTTCACTCTGTGCACTGGATGTCTGGGGTGCCACAGCCGAGATTGCGGGGGTCCCCAGCGGTGGGACCCCACAATCAGACATCTTATCCCCTATCCTTTGAATAGAGGATAAGATGTCTAGGGGCAGAGTACCCCTTTAAGCTGGGAGATTTGTTACATTATCAGGATCGCTTTTGATAAATGGTTCCATGTCTTATTGCTTCTATCTTGTCATTGCACCAATACATCTATACGGGTCTAGCAGGCAGGCGCCAATTGTAAAGAATAAACAGGAAGAAATCCTCTCGGTTTGGGACGTATCATAACTAATCAGTTTTTCCATTTTTCATTCTGTACGGTGGCGGTGGTGTGCGCGTGGTGTCACTTATGATCCTGCTGCTCATAGAAAGCCCTGTGCAATATGCATTCAGCCATTCTGGAATTCAATTACAGGGCCCATGTAAAGCATCCTGACTTCAGCACATAACAGGATTCAATAAAAACTAGGAATAAAATGCAATGCGATGTGTTTTTTATAACGCTGACATCAGCCGCTCTAAAATTCCTATTTCTCCCTGTGGGAATAAAAAGAAAACTTTCTGAAATTACTTTGCTTAGATATAATAAAAAAAGAAAAAAACTAAAAATCACTTGTGATGCACCTTGATATGTAAAATATATGGAAATGAGAAGTCACAGGAGAATATTGTCCCATATTCATCAAAATAAAGACAAATCCTTAACACATCCTTACTATACAATTGGTATAAAATATAAAGTTTTAGAATAGAATATGACAATTCCCAGTCCCTCTGAAGTCTATGGGGTGTTGTAAAAGCTATCCTTGTGCATGCAGAATGGTTCCTTTTTTTAAGGGGGTGGGATTGGGAGTTTTCTTTAGGTAAAGATAAAGATGTTTAGTCCTACATAGAGACTATTCAACTGATTCTGAATGAATGTTGTTCCTAATTTTCCAGCAATTCAGCAAAGATGAAACTTTTGAGATACTTTTTGGGGAATTTCTATAAATGGTGGCCACTATTACCAGCCCTACACAGCCGCACATCTCCTATCTTGTCCATCATGTTCCATACTGTACTGATGCTACTATTACTACTACAACTAGCCCTACACAGCCTTATATCTTCTACCTTGTACATCATGCTCCATACTGTATTGCTACTACTTCTACTACAGGGCATCTACTACTAGCCCTATATAGTTGCTCATCTCCTGCCTTGTCCTTCCACACTACTACTAGCCTTACACAGCCATACGTCTCCTGCCTTGTACATCATGCTCCATACTGTACTACCACTACTACTACTATTACTAATAGGGATGAGCGAATCCAATCTGACAAATCCGAATTCTTTACGAATTTCATGAAAAATTAGATCGGTAACGAGTCCGAATATCGCCGTGATTCGATAAAACAAATCGCTTCATTAAACTCCATTTAGTGTGGTTTAGGCTCCAGGGCATCTAAAATGGTGGTTCCACATGTGAGGACATGGGGCAAGGAACTCTGGGAAGGCAGGTAGGCGGGATGACTCTTAATTACATGCAGAATGCAGCCTATCAGCAGCCAGCCTTGTGATGTCACAGCCCTATATTATCGGCAGCCATCGCTGCAGCCAGCCATTTCAGCGTTTTATTGCAGAGAGAGCAGTGTGTGTGTTGCACAGAAAAACAGCTTTAGAGTAGCGATTCACCATAAGCCAAAGTCACTGCAGAAAAGCACTGACAGAGAGAGAGAGAGAGAGAGAGAATGGGCTTACTAGGGCAAGCGACACCAAGGTGGCTACCCCCAATATGGCTCGACCGCACAGGTAACTGGGGAAGGCGAGGTACCAGAGGATGAGGCAGAGGCGTAGTCATCGTAGCAGAAGGTCAAGGCAGGCGGCAAAGGTTCGGAGTCAAAAAATGTAGCAGGAAGGTCTGGAAACACGGGTAGGCAAAACAGGAAATAGGAACTCTTTCTCTTAGGCAATGAGCACTGAAGATCCGGCAGGGAAGTGTGGGAGGTGCAGGAACTTATTATGTAGTGTCAGGTGCCAACGCTAATTATGGGCGCACTGGCCCTTTAAATTCCAGAGCTCCGCCGCACGGGTGCCCTAGGAGATGGGGACGAGCGTGGCGGAGCTGAGTAACAGAAGCAGCAGAGCGTTGAGTGACGGGCTGGGATTCGCATGTGGGCACGTCCCACGATGCAAATCCCAGCCCCGCCGGCAGACGGGGACCCCGGGACACTTTGTTCACGGCCGGAGCTTGCAGCCAGAGCACAGTGCGTGACACTCTGTACTGCTGCACTGGGGTGTACAACAACTCTAAAGCTAATACAGGTCAGTTAGGGTGAGCAGTGTCTAAAGGCCAGCCAAAGCTAAACACTTGTTTTTGTAGCCTAATACAGTTTGTAGAGGAGCGTATTGTCCTCCTCTCATAAGTGTTAACTGTATGTACATCTACGTGGTATATGATTTTGTTCCTGTTAAAGTCATAAGGGCCTAGTTACTGTAAAAGGCCAGCCAAAGCTACAAACTTGTTTTTGTAGCCTAATACAGTTTTAAGCGTAGTGGAGTGTATTGTCCTCCCCTCATAAGTGTAAACTGTACGTATACACCTAGGTGGTGTACAATATTGTTCCTGTTAAAGTCATAAGGGCCTAGTTACTCTGAAAGGCCAGTCAAAACTACACACCTGTTTTTGTAACCAAATACAGTTGTAAGCGTAGTGGAGCGTATAGTCCTCCTCTCATAAGTGTAACATATACGCACTCAGCTGGTGTATAAGTATGTGAGGCAGAGAAGTGCCAGGATGTGCGCATAGGTGTGGCAGAGGCCTAAATTCATCAGGCGCAGGCAGAGGTCTCAGCAGACTAGAGCCGAGTGGCCGCAGGAGTCGCAGCAAGAGGCCTGAGCTCCAGGTATCAGCTAGCAGTCGTGTCTTGACCAGCAACCCATCTGCTGTCATTGATTGGTTAACTCGGTCATCAACTTCATCACAAGTGACATCTGACACCCCGAGTCAACAGTCAGTGGGTTCCTCAGTCACAACCCTCAGTTGGCATGGCCCGGGAGCAGTCCCTGTCCTCCAATTGCCTCTGTCCTATGCTGTTCCCTCCCCTACAGAAGTATTGTATGCTGTGGGTTCAGCTCTACTATTTAGTGAGGACGATCTACTAGATGACAATCAGCAGCTACTGCCCAGCCAAAAATTGGAGGAGACATCCGCCGCTTCCTCCGCTAGGCAGGGAAGTAGTGATGAGGAAAGTGGCATGGGAGGTGGTGTTGCGAGCGTTCAGGCTGCTGCAGCAGAGACTGTTCAGGAACCTGAAGAGGACATCAGTGACGTGCAAACACAACTCGATGATGAGGAAGCCGATCACAATTGGGAGCCGGCTGCAGAAGGCGCTTCATCATCATCAGGAGAAGAGGGTTGCAGGTTGCCCATGAGGCAACAGCTGAGCCAGCAAGGTGATAGCATGGTTGGGAGTCAGCATGGTGGCAGAAGTAGGAAGTCTGGAGCCAAATGCGCAGAGGGTAGACCACCTGCTTTGTAGCAGTCTACCTTCCCGGGAGGTAGTGGAAGAGTGGTTCCTGGAGTCGGCGGCAGTAGCAGTCTGTCAGTGAGGACTGTTGGGGGAAAAATCAGCTACTCAGTGGTGTGGAAGTTTTTCAAGCATCCGTAGGAGGTTCACATGGCCACATGCAAGATGTGTCAGCAGAAGTGAAGTATGGCCAGGGTCCCAATGTTGGCACCACGGCCCTGCGTCAACATATGCAGCATCACCATAAAGCGGTCTGGGAGAACCGTGGCTCCGATGAAGTGGTCCAGTCTGCTGCATCACCCAGTGGCACGCCGCTCCCTGTTTCAGCCAGCCAAGGCTCCACCACCTCAGCCGAAGGGAGCTGTCTGTCATACCCATCTTCTGTCTGTCCAGATGCTCCTGCTTCTCCTACTTAGAGTTAGTCATTCCGCCAGCAATCCATCAGCGAAGCCATGTCCAAGAGACAGCAGTATGCGCCCACTCATCCAACGCTGCAGAAGCTGAATGTGCTCCTGTCCAATTTGCTGGTGCTGCAGTCCCTCCCTTTTCAAGTGGTGGACTCTGCACCTTTTAGAGAACTGAGGGTTTGTGCTGGGCTGAGGTGGAGAGTCCCAAGCCGTCATTTCTTTGCAAAAAAGGCAGTACCAGCCCTGCACATTTATGGGAAACAGAAGGCGGGCCAGTCCTTGAGCCTGTCGGTGTGTACCAAAGTTCACGGCAGTGCCGACGTGTGGAGCTGTAACTACAGTCAGGAAAATACATGTCCTTTACAGCTCACTGGGTGAATGTAGTTCCTACACAGCCACAACAGCAACTTGGACAGGTCACGCCGCTTCTGCCTCCACGGTCTCAGGCCGTTGGTCCTGCGACAGTGGGCAACTCCGCCTCCTTATCTTCCACCGTGTCCTTAGCCTTCACTGCCCAGACAAGTCTCAGTGGCCCTTCAGCATACCATGTGTGCAGGGCACTGCGGTGTCACGCTGTTCTTCACATGGTGTGCCTTGGTGAACGGAGTCACACAGGGGAGGAACTCCTAAAAGTAATTCGTAAAGAAATCGGAGCATGGCTTACTCCACGAAAACTGGAAATGGAAACCATGGTGACCAACAATGGGAAGAACATCTTGTCTACGCTGCATCAAGGAAGACTGAGCCATGTGCCCTGTATGGCACACGTGTTCAATCTGGTTGTCATGTAGTTCCTGAAGTGTTCCCCCCATCTGCAAGACATCCTAACAATAGGAAGGAAATTTTGCATGCACTTCAGCCTCTCATACACAGCAAAGCACACCTTCCTTGAGCTGCAGCGTCAGAACGGTATCCCACAGCATAATCTGATTTGCGACGTTTCCACCATTTGGAATTTCACCCTCTGTATGTTGGACCGATTATACGAACAGAGAAAAGCCATCAATGATTTCTTGATGATCCAAGCAGATAGGGGAACTCCCCTGTGTAACTTCAATGTCAACCAGTGGCAGCTCATAGGTGACACCTAGTGTTTGCTCAGGCTCTTTGAGGAAGCCCCTTTATTAGTCAATCGCCTGGATTACGGGATTAATGTCTCCATTCCACTGCTTCATTTCCTACAACAGATGGTGCAAACGATGGCTGGTCAGGGCACTGGAGATGTGGCGCCTACATCTAACGGACAGATGAACCCTGTGGGGGCTGAACTGGAAGAAGAGGAGGAGGGGGACAGTGGAGCACAGGCAAGGTTTCGTGAAATGGGTTGTTTTTATAGTCACCTGACAGGAGAGGAGGAGCAGGAGCAGCCTGTGGAGCTACAGGGTGATGAGGAGGAAGAGACAGAGGACCCAGACACACCATGGCAGTATGCAGTGGAGATGGAGGCAAGGAGTCCCTTCGAGTCACTTGCACAAATGGCACGATGCATGCTCACTTGCTTGCGTAGTGACCACCAAATTGTCACCATTCAGCAGCGGGATGACTTCTGGCTCTCCACCTTGTTGGACCCTCGCTACCAGCACAAAATCAGGGCTTTTTTACACTCACTGAGAGGGAGGACAAACTGACCTACTACACAGACATCCTACGTAGTCAGTTGTCCGATGCCTATCTGCGCCATTGTCCATCTTCTCACAGGTCTCACTCGGGGGGCCCTCTGTGCTCACGTTCCTCTGCCATGGCTGCTGGGGAGGGGTGGGGTGGCAGGAGCAGTACCAGCTCCATCAGCAGCACCGTGAGTCTACAGACGATGATGTGTTGCTTTCTTCACCTGCATAGTGAAGCAACTCATCAGCAGCAGGTACACCTGGAGCAGGACCTGAACCAGAAGGTGGTGGCATACTTGACATGACCATGCCAACACACTTTGAAGATCCGCTGGACTTCTGGGCAGCCAAATTTGATTTGTGGCCTCAACTAGCAGAGTTTGCCCTGGAAAAGCTGTCCTGCCCGGCCAGTGGTGTTCCATCAGAGCGGGTGTTTAGTGCTGCAGGGGCCATAGTAACACCAAGAAGATCTCGAGAGACTGCCCTTTGTCAATATGAATCAGGCATGGATCAGTCAGGATTTCCACCCACCAATGCCTGATGCATCAGAGTAGATTGACCATGGTGCTACACCAACACTTCGCAAATATCGATACAGCTAAAAATATTTAAGGTGCGGCCCCCCAGTTAGGCTAAGTTTCCACTTGGTTTTTTTTCTGGCAGTTTTTGGAAAACTGCCACTGCAGTTTTTGAGCAAAACTCAGAAGTAGATCCATAAGGGAGGAGAAGTGTAAGTCATTCCTTTATATGTCCTATTCCTTTTGAATACACTTCTGACTTTGGCACAAAAACTGCAGTGGCAGTATTCCAAAAACTGCCAGAAAAAAAAACAAGTAGAAACTTAGCCTTACAGAAATTCCTCCGCATCAGACCACCAGTATGGAATAAGGATATGCATTAGCTAAAATTAAACTTTTCTTAGGATAAAATATATGGACCCAAATTTTTTTTTAAATCTAACAAATGGAAAAGTGTGCAAAAAACACCATGTGCCACCTGCACCACCTAGTATTAATGTGATGTCAAGACCTCTAAAAGGTGGAAGGGAACAACATATGGTCCATTGTAACAGGTGGGGGTAAAAACTTCCCAGGGTTTTTAGGTGGAAATAGGGAGAGGTTCCTGTGTCGGCTGCCCTTTTAAGGGTGAGTAACACGTGCCAAAAAGGGAATTAATAGGGCGAGAGTAGGGCCTTAAAGGAGAAGTTTTTACCCCCACCTGCTACGATGGACAATATGTTGTTCCATTCCAGCATTTGGAGGCAAGTGTTACTCCTCCTAAAAAAGGGCGACCCCCACAGGAACCTCTCCCAATTTCCAACTAAAAACCCTGAGAAATGGCAGTATTTTTAGGTGGTAGTAGGGAGAGGTTCCCGTTGTGGGGCAGCCCTTTTTAGGGTGAGTAACACTTGCCAAGAAGGGAATTAATAGGGTGAGAGTACAGTCTTGCAGGGGAAGTTTTTACCCCCATCTGTTAAAATGGACCATACATTGTTCCCTTCCACCTTTTAGAGGTCTTTGCATCAAATTAAAGGAGTATTCCAGGCCAAAACTTTTTTTTATATATCAACAGGCTCCGGAAAGTTAAACAGATTTGTAAATTATTTCTATTAAAAATTCTTAATCCTTCCAATAGTTATTAGCTTCTGAAAGTGAGTTGTTGTTTTCTGTCTAACTTCTCTCTGATGACTCACGTCCCAGGAGCTGTGCAGTTCCTATGGGGATATTCTTCCATCATGCACAGCTCCCGGGACGTGACATCATCATTGAGCAGTTAGACAAAAAACTTCAGAAGCTAATAACTATTGGAAGGATTAAGATTTTTTAATAGAAGTAATTTACAAATCTGTTTAACTTTCCGGAGCCAGTTGATATATAAAAAAAAGTTTTGGCCTGGAATACCCCTTTAATACTTGGTGGTGTAGGTGGCACATGGTGTTTTTTGGACACCTTTCCTTTAGCTAGATTAAAAAAAAAATTTGGGTCCATATATTTTATCCTAAGAATAATATTAAAAGTTACGTTTTACATAATGCATATCCTCAGTACTTACATGTGCACACCAACACTTTGACAAAAGAGTCCATTTTCTTCTGCCTACCTGCCTCAGCTACTATTCTGATCCTGCCACCCGCCTGATGCCACACATCTGATGCCAAGTGCTTCTTCTTTCACCCACCTTTGTCATCTGGTACTGGTATTGCCACACACCGCCCCACTCTGTCACCGGGTCACTTTCAGGACTCCTGATGCTGCTGATGCCACCTCCATGCTGTGTCATTCTGACACCATATGTCCTGAAAGAAAACAGTTTATTCAGGTACTGTTTGGCAACATTTTTACCTCATAATTGCTATTCTAGTGAGCTGAGAGTGACTATTGTTCTGAACTTTGCTTTGCTGTTCTCTGCATCTAGCCACAAGTGTTTGACTGAGTTGCACAGCACTGATCTGAAGAATATTTACTGACACCATATGTTCTCTTCATGCTGATGCCCCCTCCAGGCTGTGTCATTCTGCCACCATATGTTCTCTTCTTGCTGATGCCACCTCCAGGCTGTGTCATTCTGCCACCATATGTTCTCCTCATGCTGATGCCACCTCCAGGCTGTGTCATTCGGCCACCATATGTTCTCCTCATGCTGATGCCACCTCCAGGCTGTGTCATTATGCCACGATAAGTTCTCCTCTTGCTGATGTCACCTCCAGGCGGTGTCATTCAGCCACTATATGGTCTCCTCATGCTGCCGCCACCTCCAGGCTGTGTCGTTCTGCCACTATATGATCTCCTCATGCTTTCGCCACCTCCCAGTTGTGTCATTCAGCCACTATATTGTCTCCTCATGCTGCTGCCACCTCCAGGCTGTGTCATTCTGTCACTATATGGTCTCCTCTTGCTGCCACCCACTACAGGCTGTGTCATTCTAACACATTATGGTCTCCTTATGCTGCTGCCACCTCCAGGCTGTGCCATTGTGCTGCCATGTGGTCTCTTCATGCTGCTGGCACATTAAATAAAACTTTTTATGTTAATCTATTTAAAATCTTCAATTTAAATTAAAAAAAATATCTTTAATCTTTTCAATTGCAAGGCCCTATGGTCTCATCAGGCTGCTGCCACCTCTAGGCTCTGTCATTGTGCTGTCATGTGATCTCCTTGTTATATTGGGTTTTGCGGTCATACAGTATTAGTTCAAAGTAAACACTTCTGGCACTCGGGACATTAAACTTGTGAATCTAATCAAAATCTTCAATTTAAATAAAAAAAAATGATTTAATCTTTTCAATTGTGAGGCCCTATGTTCCTCGTCATATATTACCTCAGGAATTACCACAAGAATCCAATGAAACAGGTTGGAGTGCTAACAATGAACCATAACTTATTAAATGTTACATTTTGTAGTTTCACAGCCGGGGGTGGGGGGGGGGGGGGGGTTGGCAGGTGGTAGCTCGCCTTGTGGCGGACTGCAAGCTCGATGCTCACCAGAATGGGTCCTCAAAAAAGGATTTAAAAAAATACAAAAAATTTAAATTACATAACATTTTTATTAAGAAATGTCTTTAATCACTTCAATTGTGACGCCATATGGTCTCCCGACCCTGCTGCCACATCCTGACGCTCTGCATCAGTGATTCTAATAGCAATGCCTGTAATCTGCATGTCATACTGAATAACAGTATTATTTCACTGACCCAGCACACTCTCTATGCGTGTTACGGCAAGGCAAAGTATTCTACACCCCTATTGAGGTTCTCTGTAATCCGGAAATAGCCGTTTTTAATAGCGATTTGCTGCAAATAAATTTGGATAGAACCAATTTTTTTCCGGAAAATTCGGCGATCAGCCGAATCAAATTTTTTAAAATCCGCTCATCTCTAATTACTACTACTACTATTACTACTATCCCTACACAGCCACACATCTCCTGCCTTGTCCATTAGGGTCCATACTGTACCACTGCCACTATTAGCCCACCTGCACTCAAAAATTAGATACTCTTACTTGATCAGGTATTGATTTATGTTCCAGTAAATCAGCTATTGCTTTGTATCGTATAAGTAGTCTGGAAGGTTCCTATTGAGAGTTGGCCACAGCTCCTTCATATTTGAAAGAGTTATTTCAACATAAAATTTGATCACCTAACTATAGGACAGGTAATAACTAGCTAACTGGTGGGGGTGCAACTGTTCACATAAAAAGGTGGTCTTTTGTTCACTGAGTGAATGAAGCAGCAGCGTATATATCCTCAGTCTCTTCTCAATTTACTCCTTATTGGACATCCAAAGACAGTCGGGTCCATCCTCAGAAGTCCCATAGACAAGGAATGGAATGAAGGTTTCGCATGTGCATGCTGCTCTAGTCACTTGGGGAACAAGGAAAAAATCAGCTAGTTATCACCTATCCTCTGTATAGGCAATTACTTTTAATCTTGGCATAATCCCTTTAGGAAAATTGGCTTCAGCTTAAATAATAGATACAGTTTATTAAAAAAAAAAAAGAGTGGAGTATTTTTGGGAAATTATTTTGTATTCCTAATTCCACATAACAATTTAAAGAGGTTATCCACCTTTTAAAAGCATATCCCCCATTCATAAAATAGAGGATAAGTGTCTCATTGCCATAGGTCCTACTGCTGGGACCCCAGGGATCTCCAGAATGGTGCCTCTACCCTCTGAACACTCTTGCCCTCACCTTTTGAGATGAATCGGTCTCGGCAGGGATGGGCCGCTCAGTCAATCACTGGACGCTGTGGGGTCCTGCCTGTCAGTGATTGGCTGAGCGTCCCGCCACTGCCAAAACCAGTTTTGGAAGGGGCGCACTCAGTAGGAAGAGCTGGGCTATAGCAGGGGTCCTAACAGAACCTCAACCTCCTCAATCAGACATTTTTAAGTTTTTAAAAGCTGGAATACCCCTTTAAGTGTCCGAGGTCTTCTATAATGTTGAGGTGGTCCCAGGAAACAAAATAATGAAGTTGTATTTTATGCTCTATCAGGAATAGTCTTGTTTAATAAACTATGGGATGTGTATGAATATATGAATATTTTTCTGTGATTTGGAGTCTTGCACCTTTAATAGCAGTTGGGCATTATCACATATAACCTTCAAATAATTGGTTGAAGATGTTAAGCTCCGGCAGCCATGAGTAAGAAAGTTCATTATTTCTCTTGGAGATAGTTTTTTCTGTGCTTCAGAAACTCATTAACCGTTTTCATCTTTATGCGAAAAAAAAATTAAATTAAAAAGTCTACAACTACATTTCCCGCGTTTTGTATCATTTTTCACATGTCTAATTACCAGACTTTGTTCAGATGGTTTGAAGAATGTATTGCGCCTGCAATTATTACATACCAGAAGCAATGTGATTATTACTTTAGATTAACATTTATGTTATGCATAATTCATAGCTTTGGACCTCTTTAAAGACTGTGATTTTTGGAGAAAAAAAATGTTGGAAAATTAACTTTTTGAACAGTGGTGATAACTTCCACCCGCTGAGCTTTCATATTAGTGCACTACTACTGTATTTTATATTTTCTAGGGGTTAATTATTCTTGGTGATATTTTAGTATACACACTATTTTAGTATATATATTTTATATATATATATATATATATATATATATATATATATATATATATTTATTTATGTCTCTGGGGCTGGGGTGAATATGTAAAAAAAAGTGACACTTACCTACCTTGACTGATTTTCTTCACATTTTTCATGTTACTATCTATATATAAAAAAAAAAAAAAAAAAAACTAAAGTCTTGCAGTTTTCCGTCCAGCCACTAAGCCTAATAATAAGCTAACAATTTACAATAGGCGATGGTCACACCTTTCCTCCTCCCTCTTTCTGCACAATGACCTCTACACAGGTCACATTGCGTACCTTGTCTCCTTAAAGGGGTACACTGGTGGAAATTTTTTTTTTTAAATCAAAGTTAAACAGATTTGTAAATTGCTTCTACTTAAAAATCTTAATAGTTCCAGTACTTATCAGTTGCTGTATATTACAGATTTGTATTTCCTTTTTGAAGTTCTTTTCAATCTGACCACAGTGCTCTCTGCTGACGTCTTTATCTGTATCAGGAAATATCCAGAGTAGGAGCTAATCCCCATAGCAAACATATCCTGCTCTGGACAGTTCCTGACATGGACATAGGTGGCAGCAGAGAGCACTGTGATCAGACTGGAAAGAACTACTCAATTTCCTTTGGAGCGAACAGCAGTTGATAAGTACTGGAAGGGTTAAGATTTTTAACTCCTTAAGGACTTAGGGCATACCTGTACATCCTGAGTCTGCTCCCGTTCTATAACGTGGGGCCCTTTAGACGCGGCATTCAAAGTTGATGGCCGCATCTAAAGTGAAACTAAAACGCTGCCAGTTAGCTCAGGGGGCTGTTTGGGACCGAACAGTTGTAGGACAGCAGGAGGGTCCCCTACCTGCCTCCTCGCTGTCCGATCGCCGAATGACTGGTCAGTGTCTGAGATCCAGGCATGAGCAGTCAAGCGGCAGAATCATCGATCAATGGTTTCCTATGAGAAACCATTGATCAATGTAAAAGTTCAGTGTGTGCAGTTTTATAGCCCCCTATGGGAGCTATAACATAGCAAAAAAAAGTGAAAAAAGTGAATAAAGATTATTTAACCCCTTCCCTAATAAAAGTTTGAATCACCCCCCTTTTCCCATAAAAAAAAAACAGTGTAAATAAAAATAAAAATAAACATATGTGGTATCGCCAGGTGCGGAAATGTCCAAATTATAAAAATATATCATTAATTAAACCGCACGGTCAATGGCGCACGCGCAAAAAAATTCCAGGTCACATTTTTGGTCACTTTTTATATCATGGAAAAATTAATAAAAAGTGATCAAAAAGTCCGATCAATACAAAAATGGTACCACTGAAAACTTCAGATCACGGTGCCAAAAATGAGCCCTCATACTGCCCCAAATGCAGAAAAATAAAAAAAGTTATAGGGATCAGAAGATGACAATTTTAAACATATACATTTTCCTGCATGTAGTTTTCTGGATTTTTTCCAGAAGTACGACAAAATCAAACCTGTATAAGTAGGGTATCATTTTAATCACATGGACCTACAAAATAAAGATAAGGTGTCATTTGTACCGAAAAATGTGCTGCGTAGAAACGGAAGCCCCCAAAATTAACAAAATTGTGTTTTTTCTTCAGTTTTGTCACACAATGATTTTTTACCGTTTCGCCGTAGATTTATGGGTAAAATGACTGATGTCATCACAAAGTAGAATTGGTGGTGCAAACAATAAGCCCTCATATGAATTTTTTAGGTGCAAAATTGAAAGGGTTATGATTTTTAAAAGGTAAGGAGGAAAAAACGAAAGTGCAAAAATGGAAAAACGCTCAGTCCTTAAGGGGTTAAATAGAAGTAATTTACAAATCTGTATAACTTTCTGACACCAGTTGATGTAAAAAAAATTTTCCACCGAAGTACCCTTTTAAGAAGATACGCTAACCCCTCAGTCCTATTTATGTAGATTTTATATAAGTACACTGTAAAATGATGTATAAAGGGGATATTTAGGATTAAAAAACAGCACCACACCTGTCCTGGGGTTGAGTGTGGTATTGCAGCTCAGTTCCATTATAGTGAAGCAAGTTGTGGTAGGATCTGCAGTGGCGCTGCCTCTCGGAGTTCAAAATTGGAGTCAAAGTCCAGGTAAAAAGTATCAGTGTATTTTTATTAACACATGAAACATGGTGCAAGACGCGTTTCGAGGGTAATTTCCCCCTTATTTTAATTCCTAAAACATCATCTGATGATTGAAAAAGGGGGAACTTACCCTCAAAATGCATCTTTCACCTTGTTTTACGTTTTATGTGTTAATAAAAATACATTGATACTTTTTACCGGACTTTGAATCCAATTTTGAACTCTGAGAGGCAGCGTCACCGCAGATCCTACCACAACTTGCTTGGTTAAATACCGACCCCCTTGAGGAGACCGGTCCGATTCTGCAGGCTGCAGCCCGAGATCACGCGTCTGTACCCCACAAGGAGGGGTGATACGCATGAACCAAGGTTCACACAAGGGATCCGTAGCCCAAAGAATTACGCGAGGTGCCGTCCTCCACACCTTTTCTTCCTTTATTTATTCTTTCACCATTATAGTGAATGCAGCCAAGTTGTAATACCAGACACAACCTGAGGACAGGTGTGGTGCTGTTTTTGGAAGAAATTCTGTCTGCTTTCTTTTCTGTATAACCTACATTACTTTATCTGGGAATCAAACTTCATCAGGAATAAACACTAGTATAGTCTACCTCCCACTTTTCCTTATTTATAACTATTTTATGTCACTCTGCATCTCCTTACTCTTTTACCTATAATAATAACCATATTTTCAATTTGAAATTTGTTTAGGAAAATACCTTTTCTTTTTTTTAAGCTATCTGTTAGCCTAGTGATGTCTGACAGGTTATTATGTTTGTATAGGCGGCCATTATTATGTATATTGAATGGGGTTTGTCGCAGCTGGGTACAGAATACCTGGGATCCATTCTAACAAGATAAGTCATCGTTCAGACGTTTTACATGTCAGTGTTACATTTTCCCATATTGCTTGGTAAATGTTTCTGTTGATCTTAATCTGGGTAACAGCATTTAATTTTAGAATTACAGCGCCGGCCGGGAAGATCCTTCCCAAAGTGTATTTATTCTTCTGTTCTATTCAGTGCGGAGCCTCAACCTAATTTAATGTTCTCTGGTACAAGTGAGGCTTGACAGGCTCATAATATGCTTTGAATGTCTAAGCCTACACTTTCAATTATAAACTGCATGTACTGCTTAGCCAAGATACAGAGTGTCATTTACATTTCATATATCTCATGAATGCAATGTTCTGCATATGGACAGTGTTTTTTCTCTCTTTTTTCACTCTTTACAATAGGAAGTTAATATGGAGGCTGATTCGGTACTCCTAATAAGTTCAACTTTAGAGGACATGGGTGCACATTGGAACTAGGTAAATAGGGAATCATTTACTAAGCTGCACCACTGGCACATGTGGTCACAATTCGCACATTTCTGTGCAAAAATGTGCAACATTTTGTGCAACACATGCACCAAGAGAGAGAGAAGGAGGATGAGAGAGGGCCGAAATTGGGCTCAGCCTCGCATGGAGGAGGCATCCTGGGCGCACGTTCTCTGTAAATGTGACTTTAGGGCCAACTTGTGACACCAAAAGCTTATAAGGGCAAGGGCAGCCACTGAACCGCTGGATTTACTAAGAGGCATGCCACTTAGTAAATCAAGAAGACCAAAAATAGATGCAGGGTTACGTACATATAGCTCATTAAAACTCCATACGTAGGTAATGTCCCCCATAGTCCATATACAGAGACCATAAAATCCTAGCAATTTCTCCTAAAAGAAACTTGTGAGACATACTAGATATTCTCCTCTTCTCCAAGACCTACAACCAAAGGTTTGCATTTATAAAAGCTGTGTCCTATACCTTCTGTCCTAGTTCTTTGTACTCAGAATCCCCCAGGACTTGTGGTAGGACAGTGTAGAAAGACCCACAGTAATCGTGCAAGAAACACATACAAAAGTGAGTAAAAAAACTCACCAAGGATGATCGCAGCAGATAAGGTCTGTAGTACTTTTGCATGACTCCAAATAAACATTATGGCAGCAGAAGCCACAGTAACAACCAGAGACAAGAATTACCCATCATTAAGCCATTCCTCCAGCGAAACACCAAACTGCTGCCCGCAAATGGACTAAAGAAAAAATAAATAAAATAAAAAAACAGGAGATAGTGGCTTGGCAGGTGTGGCCCTTCCATGTATACATACGATATATACGTGAGTCCATGAGGATCTTCAGCAAAAGATCTGACTTCACAGCAAATCACTTGGGGTTGAGTCTATTTCTTACATGATGAATCACAACTTTTTGACCTTAGTGATGACTTCCATGATATGTTTCATAAAGATTAGGATGAAATTAAAACATGTAGTTGTATAAAATGTGGGCCCACAGAATCCCAGTTCAATAAGGATCAGAACCATCTCTCTACTCATGAGGAGCCATTGCTCCAAAACAGAGCTTCTAAACTAAGTCAAGGTTTCGTTTATACCTCCTGTATAGATGGTGCTTTAGAGACTGTTTTCCACAATAAGCTATTTGCATACTTTTCCAAGAGACCATTGCCTTAACTTTTTGCTACTTCTGAAAAGATAAAAAAAAATAATGTGTCCTTGTGAGATAACTTGTGCATATCTTAAATACATGTTATTGTTTTCATGCGTCTTACAGGATAGGCAAAAATATGCTTAAAGGGGTACTCCACCCCTAGACATCTTATCCCCTTTCCAAAGGGGTTAGCTGTGGCACCTCAGACATCCGGTGCACGGAGCAAATTTCACTCCATGCCAGATGTGATGCGGGCTGGATTCTCGTGACTTCACGCCCTGCTCGTGACTTCACGGCCACACCCTCCTCAATGCAAGTCTATGGGAGGGGGCGTGACGTCCCCCTTCCATAAACTTGCATTGAGGGGGCTTGGCAGTAACGTCACGAGCGGGGCATGACTGTCATGTCACAAGCCTCTGGCGCGGCAACGCCGCTCTAAATAAACGCCGGGTGCAGCAGTTAGATTGTGGGGGTTCCCAGTAGTGGGACCCCCGTGATCAGAAATCTTATCCTCTATCCTTTGGATAGGGGATAGGATGTTTAGGGGTGGAGTACCCCTTCAACCAACTTTCAACTGTTAACTAACTCAATATATTGAATGTAATTATTGCATTTGTGGCCCATTGTAATATATATATATATATATATATATATATATATATATATATATATATATATATATATATATATAGATGTCTGTCTCTCCATCATATACTGTTGTTTCCGCCATGGAGGACTTACCATTAGACAATGAAATGGCCGGAGATACATTTACAGCTGACTAGCCTCCTTGATTCCGTCCTAATCTCACATTTCTCTTTCTTTTACAGACGTGTCTTATTCAATTACTCATATTGTGACCAAGGCGGATAAAACAGTTTCTATGGATCTGCACGTACCCAGGCACAGATGGAGAAGACGTTCTCTGGATACAAACCGGCCAAGCTTGGGTCACGATTTCTCTGACGCTGCAAGTCTGTCAGACCTTTTTCTGGATGACAATGACAATGGCACAGACATCGAGGTAAAATACATGGAGACGTTCTCTGCTGGAAAAATAACAATAATGATAGGACTAAGGGCAATCTATTGGTTACTATTATATAAAGATTGACATTTTAAAAACATATAAAAGGCCCTTAAATTGAATTGTTTTTGAGTTTTTAATTTTCCATATTCACACTATAAAAAATTGCCATATTTTATTTTAAGGTTAGCGATTTACAGACTTTTTTTTTTTTAAACTTGGCCTTTAAAGGGTACTCCGGTGGAAAATATGTTTTCAAATCAACTGGTGCCAGAAAGTTAAACAGATTTGTAAATTACTTCTATTTAAAAATCTTAATCCTTCCAGTACTTATCAGCTGCTGTACACTACCAAGAAAATTGTGTAGTTCTTTCCAGTCTGACCACAGTGCTCTATGTTGCCACCTCTGTCCATGTCAGGAACTGTTCAGAGCAGGAGCAAATTCCTATAGCAAACCTCTCTTACTCTGGACAATTCCTGACATGGACCGAGGAGGCAGCAGAGAGCACTGTCAGACTGGAAAGAAGTACACAACTTGCTCTGGAGCATGCAGCAGCTGATTAGTATTAGAGGGATTGTCGGCTACATTTTTAGTGCCCTGCCCGCCCACATTAATTGATCCCTGTTTAAAAATTAATTAAAATGTTGTTGTAAAAAAAGATACATTTCATTAAATACAATTTTTTCCATCATTACTGTATCTTTTTTTATAAGTTTTTTTTTATGGTACCCTACGAAATTTTATTAAAAAAGGTATCGCCATCACTTTTTTTGACCGCTAAAGTCCAAAAAGGAATTAAAACCGCCTTAAAAACACCAAAGGAGTAGTAATTTTTTTTAGACATGGTCGGGAAGTGATCTACATTTGCGTATTTTTTTTTTTTCAAACTCGCAGATAATAAATACGTTACCACTGCATCCGT
The DNA here is from genome assembly GCF_029499605.1 of Hyla sarda. Lineage (NCBI taxonomy): Eukaryota > Metazoa > Chordata > Amphibia > Anura > Hylidae > Hyla > Hyla sarda. The sequence goes on from NC_079193.1 coordinate 35,420,810, forward strand.
CACTTCAAAAACTGGTCTAGTAACACCAAAAGGTCAAAATGACGGAATTTAGAACTTGTAAAAAAAACACAAAAAAACTCCCGCAATTAGTGTGAAATAAAATTCACAGAATTAGATCAAAAACAGATTTAGACCCCCCCACTGGTCTTACAGTAAATATCTCCTTCTTTATTGGGTAAGGATATTTCTCTTTCTCTAGCAGAAAATTTGACAGTCTCACTACTCTTACAGTAAAGAATCCCCTTTTGTGTCTGTATACTTTTAGATCTCTGTATCACCCCTTAAAGGGGTACTCCGCCCCTAGACATCTTATCTCCTGGTACCAAAAACTGTACTAGTATTTTTAATTACATAAAAAAAAAAAAAAAAAAAAAAAAAACCTAGCCTATAATGTCAAAGTGGAGTTATGACTCTTATTGTCAATTATTGTCATGAATAACAACTTTGAAGTATTTTGGTCACTCTTTTGGGAAAAATGTTTAGCCCAAACCAGGAGTGGTTCCAAAACAATTTAGCAAATTTTTACATAATTGTTCTCTGTGTTAATTCCACTACTGTTTTTTTTTTTTTTTGGCTAAATATGCTGACCAAAATACAGAACAAATACTGACAAAATTACTGAACAAATACTGACCTAAAATCAATCACTAAACCAATGCAATACATTGAAATTTATTTAATCAGAGATTTTATAATAATGAACATTTTGATCATATTTTTCCAGTAAAAGCCAACAACTACATGAGAAATTGCACAAGGAATAGCAGTTTTTTTTATGACACCCAATAATTTATGATAATTCTTCACCTATCAGGCCCTATTAATGCTCAACTAAATATGTAGCATGTTATTCGTATATACATTTGCCCCAACAAGCTCAGATAGTTATTGAGGTCAGTCACTTAGGGTCACTTTAGTATATTCTGTGTCTCCTGGCTGTGTATGTTTTAGAATGTGCTGAATCCTACATTACCCCCGGTTGCTGATTTCTCTCCGTCAGTATATAACCGTGCCGCCGGCCTGTGAAGGTGTTCCAGAGGTCAGAGCACATGGTACTTTTTGCTGAGCCGACAACACAAATCCAAAGACCTGGAAACAAAAACAGAGGCCGACTAGGGACATGAAAAAAAAGGAAAAATCTTGTGGAGAAAGATAATATAGAAAAACTAGTTGGAATTTATTAACAGTGGAAAAACGTGTTTCAATTAACTCATTAAAAGGACATTTTCATTCACAGTTTATACGGGTATGAATATAAGGCACCATCAAAGGTACCTGGAAGAGACTTTCCCCCCTTTCTATTAAAAAACAAATAGACATTAAAGGGGTACTCCACTGCTAGACATCTTATCTCCTGTTCAAAGAATAGGTGTCTGATAGCGGGGGTCCCGCCGCTGGGGATCCCCGCGATCTCGGCTGCGGTACCCCAGACATCCGGTGCACTGAGCGAACTTCGCTCCGTGTCGCATGACTGGCGATGCGGGGCAGAGGCTCGTAAAGTCAGAGTCATGCCCCGCCCGTGACATCACGGCCATGCCCCCTCAATGCAAGTCTATGGGAGGGGGCGTGATGGCCATCACACCCCCTCCCATAGACTTGCATTGAGGGGGTGGGGCCGTGACATCAAGAGAGGGGAACGGCTCTGACATCACGAGCCTCCAGCGCTGAACCCGATGCTCTAAACGAATGCTGGGTGCAGCACGGAGATCGTGGGGGTCCCCAGCAGTGGGATCCCCGTGATCAGACATCTTATCCCCTATCCTTTGGATAAAGGGATAAGATGTCTAGGGCCGGAGTACCCCTTTAAGCTGCTAGACATCTTATCGGCTATCCAAAGGTAACTCCGCTCCCATAGACATGAATGGAGAGGGCGTGGCGTGACATCATGATCACTGCCGCCAGAAACCCGGTGTTTGTTCAGAACGCCTGGAGAACGCAGGGGTCCCAGCGGATGGACCCCCACGATCAGACATCTTATCCCCTATCCTTTAGATAGGTGATAAGAAGTCTAGCAGCAGAGTACCCCTTTAAGCCTGGCAGAGATAGCTATCTGTCAATCTTACATTTGGCCAATAGCTATCTCATGTGTATGGCCAGCTTAAAGGGGTACTCCCGCGGAAAAGTTTTTTTTTTTTTAAATCAACTGGTGCCAGAAAGTTAAATAGATTTGTAAATCACAGTAAAACCAGAAAGAAACACTATCCGGCACTGCTGTGCAAGGAGTGAACAAAAACCGTGACTGGGTGCAGTGTGAATACAGTCCTAGGGGTGGTGCTCAATCTCACAGAAAATGGCAGAAATCTTCCAAAAATGCAAGGTAGAAAAAAAGAGATGGCACTCACCCACTTCAAAGGACTTGTAAAGGTGACTTTAATCCGAACTAGTCATCCAAAAGTGCACGTGCATAGCAGTTTTCAGCAAACAGGCAGGTAAAGGCAGGCAAAGACGCCGGGAGACCCAGCGTGCAGAAAGTTAAACAGATTTGTAAATCACTTCTATTGAAAAATCTTAATCCTTCCAGTACTTTTTAGGGGCTGTATACTAAAGAGAAATCCCAAAAGAAATGCATTTCCTGTGATGTCCTGACCACAGTGCTCTCTGCTGACCTCTGCTGTCCATTTTAGGAACTGTCCAGAGAAGCATATGTTTGCTATGGGGATTTTCTCCTTCTCTGGACAGTTCCTAAAATGGACAGCAGAGGTCAGCAGAGAGCACTGTGGTCAGGACATCACAGGAAATGCATTTCTTTTTTGGATTTCTTTAGTATACAGCCCCTAAAAAGTACTGGAAGGATTAAGATTTTTTAATAGAAGTGATTTACAAATCTGTTTAACTTTCTGGCACCAGTTGATTTAAAAAAAAAAAAAAAAAAAGTTTTCCACCGGAGTACCCCTTTAAGCACTAAGCTTTGTAATACAGTAAGGTATATGAATGCTTTTTCAAAGGAAAATCCTTTGCATGAATAAACCAAAGCTCAAATACATATGGATAGAAATAAGTTGTTTAGGTTGTGTTACTTTTTAATGTATTAATTAAGTTACATTTGGTTTGTTAAGTAGCACATTGCATTGGTTATAAGCATTACAACTTCTGGACCCTGCGGTGTCACCGCAGGGAAATGTCTAGCTGAGTCTTTCGGTAAATTTGGAATAAGCAATCATCCTTCATGTTTAACCTAAGTAGTCAGTAAGTGATTACTAGATAGACTTTCAGGAAGCCGAGTGCGGTCACAGTCCATAGGTGATTATTTTGAGCGGTAGGAACATGGAGACGAGTATAATTATTCAGCTCCACTACTGGGAAGGCAATGGCAATCATTGTTGTTTTCTCGGTGCCGGCAATTTGGATTATACCGTTTTCTTCTCTACCACGAGTCGAAAAAGTCTGTATTATTGTTATCACAAGGAAGCTCCAGACTTAATTGTATATTTAATATCTGGATTCTCTGAGGTTTCTAAATAAAGTTAAAAGGGTACTCCGGGGGAAAACATTTTTTTTTAAATCAACTGGTGCCAGAAAGTTAAACAGATTTGTAAATCACTTCTATTTAAAAATCTTAATCCTTCCAGTACTCATTAGCAGCTGAATGCTACAGAGGAAATTATTTTCTTTTTGGATTTCTTTTTGTCTTGTCCACAGTGCTCTCTGCTGACACCTCTGTCTGTGTCAGGAACTGTCCAGAGCAGCATAGGTTTGTTTTGGGGATTTTCTCCTGCTCTGGACAGTTCCCGATACGGTAATCAGGTGTCAGCAGAGAGCACTGTGGACAAGACAAAAAAAATATTCAAAAAAAAAGAAAATAATTTCCTATGTAGCACACAGCTGCTAATAAGTACTGGAAGGACAAATATTTTTTATAGAAGTAAAAAGAAGTAAGTTAAACAAATATGTATAACTTTCTGGCACCAGTTCATTTAAAAAAAAAAAAATGTTTTCCAGTGGAGTACCCCTTTAAGGAACTGTTTACCATGTTGTTTCGAATCTACAATGTGCACCATTTTCAAAGATTTATAAATATATTGATCCTGCAAAACAATTGATAAATCCCCTGTTCAGATTAGTAGCTAAAACTATACTGTTGCAGAGGTGGACATACCATAAGTGCAACTTCACATGGACTCTTTAGTTAGAGCAGTCTAATGACACCATAGGCCCATAGACTTCTATGGGATTCCGCACTCCCATTCACACCTCAGAATTTCCACTTGCAGAATTCTGCCTCAAATTAAAGCCCATAGACTTCTATGGGATTCCGTACACTCCCATTCACACTTCTGAATTTCCCATTCAGAACTGTGAGTGGGAGTGCGGAATCCCATAGAAGTCTATGGGCTTTAATTTGAGGCAGAATTCCACAAGCGGAAATTCTGCCGTGTGAATTGACCCTTAGGCTTCAATCTAAGGCTGAGTTTCCATTATCATTTGTGCCTCTGATGGACAGATACTTTGCAATACTGTTGACTTATCGACTTACTGATGACAGGCAAGGGCTCCATTCATTTTAATGGCTGGAGCCTAGTGACTAAGTTTGGGTCTTTTTCCGAGTGTATCTGAGTTTTGGTTTGGACTGAGAAGTGCAGTTTGCAGCCCTTTTCCATCCGAGACAAATCTCAGGTATGTTGTCGCTAACTGACTACGCTCTAACAATTGAAATTAATGGTGTCTGGATACATCGACATGTCATTTTGACTGTTTTCCAACATATCTGTGCATCAAAGGTGGAAGTCGTGATGTGAACCTAGCCTAAAAGACCGAAGAGAGCTGCTAAGCTTCCTATGAGTTGGAAAGTAATGGACTGACCAAATAATAATGGCTCATGGAATTCTCTGTGTACATGTATTAGCATATTGTAGGGCATGAAATGCAGCATTAAATAGAGCCATGGTCTCCTATGGTCTCCCAGCATGCCTTGAGAGCTCTTGGTTTCCGATATTGGGAGAGCTGCAGGTTGGGGAACATTGAATTATACTATATTTGTGTGTTAGTACTTACAACCCATAAATTAGGCATCCCGGCCCCATATCACTAATGAGGATAAGGGAAAGTGCTCACCGTTCTTGAGAAAACTTTGTTTCCTTGCTACTTATCTTATTGGTATTGTGTTGTAAACCAATAGATAGGCCAATACATAACCATATTAAACTGTTCATAATTCACTAATGAACTCCCTATAGAAAAAAACACCAAACTTACAAAAGAATATAATCTGAAAATCTTTGTTAAAAGGGGTTCTCCGCTGCTCATCGTTTGGAACAAACTTTTCCGAACGCTGGAGCCGGCATCGGGAGCTTGTGATGTCACAGCCCTGCCCCCTCGTGACATCATGCCCCGCCCCCTCAATGCAAGTCTATGGGAGGGGGCGTGACATCTGTCACGCCCCCTCCCATAGACTTGCATTGAGGGGGCAGGGCGTGATGTCACGAGGGGGCAGGGCTGTGACATCACGAGCTCCCGGCGCCGGTTCCAGCGTTCGGAAAAGTTTGTTCCAAATGCTGAGCAGCGGAGAACCCTTTAAGTCCAAAATATAATACAATTAAAAAAAAATAATTATGTCAATTTTATCGGATTATATTTTGGACTCAATTAAGATTTTCTGATTATATTCTTTTGTAAGTTTGGTGTTTTTTGGAAGTTTATTGGTTTTGTGGTAGAAAATGTATAATAATTTGTTACTTAATACGTAAACCCCTGTCCCACCGAAGAGAGAATGAGCAAACTCTGATAATATCGCCATGACAGAATGAAGCCGTCTCATCTGAGTTGTGGTTTAAAGAGGTAAAAGACAACATATCCAGAAGTGGCAGTAACATCACGGTCAGGGAGAGGAGGGAGACGAGGGTCATCAGCAATGAACAGAAGTGTATCCTGGAGGGATATAAATCTACAGCTCACTAACTAGCACCACAGCCGCTTGATGGAACCCCACAGACCCAGGCCAGCACTTTCCTCTCCTTATTACCAACCTACTGTAACAATTCCATGTCGCTCGTCTCCTAATTGTCCCGATTTGTCCTGACCTATTTCCTACATAACAGCAGAATGTCACAAAATATTAAACAATTAGAGTTTCAGTTTCTAGAAAACCTCTATTTCCTTCAAAATATCTTAATTTCTTAGCATTTGAGGTTCAATTCAAAGCCTTAAAGGGGTACTCCGGTGGAATTTATAAAAAATGTTTTATTTTACTCAACTGGTGCCAGAAAGTTAAACAGATTTGTAAATTACTTCTATTTAAAAATCTTAATCCTTTCAGTACTTATCAGTTGCTGTATACTACAGAGGAAGTTCTTTTCTTTTTGAATTTATTTTCTGTCTGACCACAGTGCTCTCTGCTGACACCTCTGACCATGTCAGGAACTGTCTAGAGCAGGAGAGGTTTGCTATGGTGATTTGTTCATGCTATGAACAGGTCCTGACATGGACAGAGGGGAGCAGTGAGCACTGTGGTCATACTGGAAAGAATTTCACAACCTCCTTTGGAGCATTCAGCAGCTGATAAGTACTGGAAGGCTTAAGATATTTAAATAGAAGTAATTTACAAATGTTTAATTTTCTGGCACCAATTGATTTAATTCCCCCCCCCCCCCCCCACCAGAGTTCCCCTTTAAACTGTGCGACAATCTCTATAATGGAGGAACCAATTGGGAATTTGGGAAGTAAAGGCACAGGACACTACATTGTTTTATCCCCCCCCCCCCCCCCATGTCTCTATCTGTGAACTTTACTGTAGGTCTCTATTTTCTTGTTTGATGCTTATTAGATTTAGTGTTGAGCGGCATAGGCCATATTCGAATTCGCGAATATTCGCGAATATATGGGCGAATATTCGTCATATATTCGCGAATATTCGCATATTCGTTATATTCTCGTTTTATTTTCGCATATGCGAAAAGTTACATATGTGAATATTAGCATATACAAAATTAGAATACGCGAAAATCCGCATATGCAAAAATTAGCATATGCGAATTTTCGCACATGCGAATTTTCGCACATGCGAATTTTCGCACGCCAGTCTCACACAGTAGTATTAGAGCCTTCTTTACACCACATAAGCTGGAAGCAGAGAGGGGTGATCACTGTGATGTGTACTGTGAAAAAAAAACAAAAAAAAAACAAATATTCGTAATTACGAATATATAGCGCTATATTCGCGAAATTCGCGAATTCGCGAATATGCGATATTCGCGAATAATATTCGAATTGCGAATATTCGTGAGCAACACTAATTAGATTATTATTATGTGTTTTCACCTCTTGCATCGCACATGCCCCCATATACCTCATTGCTTTTTACAAGGAAATGCCATGCCACCAAGTGTTAAGGTGACAGTGTACTTTAGATTAAAGGGGTATTCCTGGATTTTTTATTTATTTTATTTTATAGTGTCTGTATTTGTGTTTCATGGTGGTCTCGCAATTCTTCTGTGATTTTTGCCCCTACATTTATTTTTAACAGCATACAAAATGGGTGTTGTTTCCCAGGATGCAGTGCAATCGAGACATTACATCACTAGTCAGGTGTTCAGAGGGAACCTGTCTGCTTCAATGGGTGCAGCGACCATAGGGTGGGAGATCCTTTTGCAATCATTTGAAACAGCTGGAGGCAACCGTGTCAGAAAACACTGGTCTATTGCATTGAAGGGCTCACAGGTGTGTTTCAATGAATGGGGTGGCTGATGTGTGGGAGGAAGAAAAACAACCTCAAACTTGCAAACAAGGAACTATGGAATTTGTAGTTTGAGAGAACAAACTCCAACAGGAAATAGCCAGTTCACAGAAAGCTAGCCACACCGTTGTGGTAATCTCACAACACAGCCCAAGACAAGCGCAGATCCTTCCTAAGTGTTACGTACTAAAATCACTTTATGGTGGATAACCCCTTGAAAAATGAGGAAAGTGGACAATTTTAACCTAAACGATCATTTATCTAGTAAAAATTAACAACTAACCATTATTTTAGCCAACCAATGACAGACCGTATTGTGTAGAAAAAAGTCGGCCATGTTGGAACTCCTCAGGCGATAGTTGGATGAAAGATTGCTCACTAGACTGTTCGTTCGACTAATGACTGTTCGTTTGTTCACAAACATTCTTTTGGGACAGAATAATCTTAGAACATTCCCAGAATATTCCCAAATAGATGAATTGTCCTTCACCCCGTATAATTGGTCCTGTATCATGTGTCAGCAAAATGATCATACATCAGACTATCGTTTGATTACCCATCAACCTACTTTAATCTGATGTGTATGGTCATCTTTAAAGGGGTACTCCGGTGAAAACCTTTTTTCTTTTAAATCAACTGGTGGCAGAAAGTTAAACATATTTGTAATTTACTTCTATTAAAAAATCTTAATCCTTCCAGTACTTATTAGCTGCTGAATGCTACAGAGGATATTCCTTTCATTTTGGAACACTGATGACATCATGAGCACAGTTCTCTCTGCTGACATCTCTGTCCATTTTAGCAACCGTGCATAGCAGATGTATGCTAAGGGCAGCATGGTGGCTCAGTGGTTAGCACTGCTGCCTTGCAGTGTTGGGGACTTGGGTTCAAATCCCACTAAGGACAACAATAAATAAAGTGATATTATTATTATAATAACGTCAGCAGAGAGAACTGTGCTCGTGATGTCATCAGAGAGCATTCCAAAAAGAAAAGAATTTCCTCTGTAGTATTCAGCAGCTAATAAGTACAGGAAGGATTAAGATTTTTTAATAGAAGTAATTTACAAATATGTTTAACTTTCTGCCACCAGTTGATTTAAAAGAAAAAAGGTTTTCACTGGAGTGCCCCTTTAAACATTGATGGGTGAAAACCTCATGTTCATGGATCCAGATGCCCATAGAGTGCTATAGATGCTATAGAGCAGTGGTCTTCAACCTGCGGACCTCCAGATGTTTCAAAACTACAACTCCCAGCATGCCCGGACAGCCGTTGGCTGTCCGGCCATGCTGGGAGTTGTAGTTTTGCAACATCTGGAGGTCCACAGGTTGAAGACCACTGCTATAGAGTCACCTCTGTGTACATCAGAGTTTACACAGAGACATGATATGCCTTATTACAGTGTTGCTCTTAGGACCACTGCCTCCAGGAGAGAATACAATGCATCATTTTTAATCAATGCATCAAATTTACTCAAATTTACTGACATGGGCTTCAATAAATGTGCTGGACAGCAGAGCGCCACGCTAAGTCCCACTCCACACCCCAACATTTGTGTGCAAATGAGGTTTGCACAAAAAAACTGTCATAGAAAATACCTATGTACCCCAGGAAGCTAACCTGTGTGAATTAAGGGGTCCCTAAAATATCTAGGGTTCCATATCATTGCATCTACCAATGTTCTGTCCAATGCATACAATGTTTCCCTGCTCATAAAGTTTTATAGGGGTGGTTTAGGCCTGTTCTGCCTATAGGCAAAATAGGCAGCCGCCTAGAGCGCCCTCTTGATGGGGCGCCACTCTGCATGCTACAAGAAAGTTAGTAGCCAGATAGCCTCCGAAGCCTCTGCTCACCCGAAGCACCCGCCCAGCCAGCACTACCGTGTCACCCCAGTAGTAAGGTAATTGCATGAGGAGGAGGTTTGTTACAGTGTGTCATCCCAGTAGTAAGGTGATTACATGAGGAGGAGGGTTATTACAATGTTTCATCCCAGTAGTAAGGTAATTACATGAGGAGGAGGGTTAGTACAGTGTGTCACATGAGAAGGAGGTTTGTTACAGTGTGTCACCCCAGCAGTAAGGAGATTACATAAGGAGGAGGTTTGTTACAGTGTGTCCCCCTAGGAAAGTGATTAAATGATGAGGAGGTTTGTTAGTATGTCACCCTAGTAAGGTGATTATATGAGGAGGAGGTTTGTTACAGTGTGTCACCCTAGTAAGGTGATTATATGAGGAGGAGGTTTGTTACAGTGTGTCACCCTAGTAAGGTGATTATATGAGAAGGAGGTTTGTTACAGTGTGTCATCGCAGTAGTAAGGTGATTACATGAGAAGGAGGTTTGTTACAGTGTGTCACCCCAGTAGTAAGGTGATTACATGAGAAGGAGGTTTGTTACAGTGTGTCACCCCAGTAGTAAGGTGGGGCATGTCAAAAGCTGGAACCAATGAGCAGAATCAAGGGGCAGCAAAATTAGCTTTCGCCTAGGGTGGCAAAAATCCTTGCACCAGCCCTGACTCCTGTAAGCTACCACTGCAGGTCCAACACTATCACTTACAGTAACTGTTGCCCGATATATAATTCTATATACAGTATCATTAATGACTTGCTTTGATATAATTAATGACTTTGCTTTGCTTTGAGTGTAAAAGTAAAAATATCAAAAAGAACAAAAAACACTAAAAGTATACAGGGTGGGCCATTTATATGGATACACCTTAATAAAATGGGAATGGTTGGTGATATTAACTTCCTGTTTGTGGCACATTAGTATATGTGACGGGGGAAACTTTTCAAGATGGGTGGTGACCATGGTGGCCATTTTGAAGTCAGCCATTTTGAATCCAACTTTTGTTTTTTCAATAGAAAGAGGGTCATGTGACACATCAAACTTATTGGGAATTTCACAAGAGAAACAATGATGTGCTTGGTTTTAATGTAACTTTATTATTTCATGAGTTATTTACAAGTTTCTGACCACTTATAAAATGTGTTCAATGTGCTGCCCATTGTGTTGGATTGTCAATGCAACCCTCTTCTCCCACTCTTCACACACTGATAGCAACACCGCAGGAGAAATGCTAGCACAGGCTTCCAGTATCCGTATACACTGCTATATACTACTATATACACCGCAGGAGAAATGCTAGCACAGGCTTCCAGTATCCGTAGTTTCAGGTGCTGCACATCTTGTATCTTCACAGCATAGACAATTGCCTTAAGATGACCCCAAAGATAAAAGTCTAAGGGGGTCAGATCGGGAGACCTTGGGGGCCATTCAACTGGCCCACGACAACCAATCCACTTTCTAGGAAACTGTTCATCTAGGAATGCTCGGACCTGGCATGTTTCCTGAGTTTTTCCAACAAGATGGTGACCACCACATTATGGGTGTCAGGTCCGAGCATTCCTAGATGAACAGTTTCCTGTAAAGTGGATTGGTCATCGTGGGCCAGTTGAATGTCCCTCAAGGTCTCCCCATCTGACCCCCTTGGACTTTTATCTTTGGGGTCATCTGAAGGCAATTGTCTATGCTGTGAAGATACGAGATGTGCAGCACCTGAAACTACGGATACTGGAAGCCTGTGCTAGCATTTCTCCTGCGGTGTATATAGTAGTATATAGCAGTGTATACGGATACTGGAAGCCTGTGCTAGCATTTCTCCTGCGGTGTATATAGTAGTATATAGCAGTGTATACGGATACTGGAAGCCTGTGCTAGCATTTCTCCTGCGGTGTATATAGTAGTATATAGCAGTGTATACGGATACGGGAAGCCTGTGCTAGCATTTCTCCTGCGGTGTATATAGTAGTATATAGCAGTGTATACGGATACTGGAAGCCTGTGCTAGCATTTCTCCTGCGGTGTATATAGTAGTATATAGCAGTGTATACGGATACTGGAAGCCTGTGCTAGCATTTCTCCTGCGGTGTTGTTATCAGTGTGTGAAGAGTGGGAGAAGAGGGTTGCATTGATAATTCAACACAATGGGCAGCACATTGAACACATTTTACAAGTGATAAGAAACTTGTAAATAACGTTAAGTTACGTTAAAACCAAGCACATCATTGTTTTTCTTGTGAAATTCCCAATAAGTTTGATGTGTCACATGACCCTCTTCCTATTGAAAAAACTAAAGTTGGATTCAAAATGTCCGACTTCAAAATGGCCGCCATGGTAAGCACCCATCTTGAAAAGTTTCCCCCCGTCACATATACTAATGTGCCACAAACAGGAAGTTAATATCACCAACCATTCCCATTTTATTAAGGTGTATCCATATAAATGGCCCACCCTGTATATTAACTCGGTGGTGACCCATTGTTGTGCACCATCCCTTCATGCCTTGCACTAAGAATACCCATCAGTATATTCGTTTTAACATTAGGGCAGATAAGTCCAGTGCATTGCCGAATATCTTGATATACTGTGACATGTTTTTCTGCGGCATTCTGTCATAGAGCTGGAATGAGTGCGGGTGATCACATATATAAGATCTATGAACTACTGTATGTCGGTAACAGTCCATTTGTCTGGGAATCCCTGACATGAGTGATCACATCAGACACGGCGTTCACCGCGACAAATTCACTGGCTGTGTGCACCAGCTGATGCTCTTTATCTACAATTTGTGACAGTGATTTGCTTCACATCTATTATTTAAGTTGACTTTGTGCATTTTCCAGAAAGCTCAGTAACTGCTACTTTATTATTAAAATAGATTTTGGCAGCAAATCTTTGGGTTTTTAAAGTGAAGAGTTTTAAGGCCACTTGTAGAGGTCAGAGAATCTGTTGTATTCAGCCTTAGATAGACATACGGCTGGTCCAGAACTTGATGCTATGACCTGCATACAACAATAGGGGCAGACAGCAGAAGGCCCTGGGCAAAGAAAGTGCATGGTAGGGCTGGCCGGTATGGCCAAATATGTGTATCGCTGTATTTTTGTAACTTATGGCAGTTCCACGGTATTCCCCCCCCCCCCCAAAAAAAAAAAAGTATTAGCCCAGCACTGTGCTGTTCCCATCGGGGTACTACTCACGTCACCCGCAAGCGCTGCTCTCCTCGTCCTCCTGTTTGTTGCGGCTGCCGGCGCTGACACTCTATACTGTATCCCTAAGCCCGGGCTGCAAAAGGTTAACAAAACTTTAACACATGTTCCTAAATTGGCCTTACGCTCTTCCTGGGGACGTGAACGTCGGAGAGCCATCAGCCTATCACCGGCCGCAGCGATGTTCCGCCTCGGCCGGTGATAGGCTGAGCCCACTGTCATGTAAGAAGCTGGCTTCTTACATGACAGTGGGCTCAGCCTATCAACGGCCGAGGCGGAACATTGCTGCGGCCAGTGATAGGCTGACGGCTCTCCGACGTTCCATTCACTAGGAAGCGGGTCCGGACCGACGGGGGAAGGTGAGTTAAAGTTTATATTGTTTACCTTTTGCAGCCCGGGCATAGGGATACAGTATAGATCAGTGGTTTTCAACCTGCAGACCTCTAGATGTTGCAAAACTACAACTCCCAGCATACCCGGACAGCCAACGGCTGTCCGGGCATGCTGGGAGTTGTAGTTTTGCAACATCTAGAGGTTGAAGACCACTGGTATAGAGTGTCAGCGTCAGTGGCCGCAACAAACAGGACAAGGAGGGCAGTGCTTGCGGGTGACATATATGAGTAGTACCCCGATGGGGACAGCGCAGCGCTGGGCTAATAATTAATTGGGGGGGGGGGCAGAATAGAGCTTGCGGGTCACATATGATTAGTTCCCCGATCTGGGGACAGCGCAACGCTGCTGATAATTCATTAATTCCCGAGGGGGATGGGCCAAACTGGTATTGCGGTATGGGTTAAAATTCACATCGCGCAGCACAAAAATTTCGGTATTCGGTATGAACCGGTATACCGCCCAGCCCTAGTGCATTGGCCCCTGTATATACTTTCTGTCATCATGCACCCCCTATGTTTTCATAACAATTTAACCATGAGCATTCTTATTTGGTCAGTCCCTTACTTTCCAACTCATAGGAAGCTTAGCAGCTCTCTTCGGTCTTTTAGGCTAGGTTCACATTACGACTTCCACCTTTGATGAACAGAAATGTTGGAAAACAGTCAAAATGACATGTCGATGTATCCAGACACCATTAATTTCAATGGCTAGAGCACAATCAGTTAGCGACAACATACCTGAGATTTGTCTCGGATGGAAAAGGGCTGCAAACTGCACTTCTCAGTCCAAACCAAAACTCAGATTAACTTGGAAAAAGAACCAAACTTAGTCACTTGGCTCCAGCCATTAAAATGAATGAAGCCCTTGCCTGTCATCGGTAAATCGGTAAGTCGGCAGTATTCCAAAGTATCCGTCCATCAGAGGCACAAATGATAATGGGAACCCAGCCTTAGATTGAAGCCTAAGGCTAGGTTCAGACTAAGGAATTTCCGACCGAAATTCCGATTTAAAATTTCCGTCTGAAATTCCGCTTGCTAAAAAGTACATGCGAGTCAATGGGATTTCCGTGCACCTGTTCATACTTCGGATTTTTTCACTCGGAATTTTGTGCCTAATTTCAGCTTGAAAATTTCCGCATGAAGAAAGGAGGTGCTCTTTCTTCAGACGAGTTTCCGCCGCAGAATCCCATTGACTTCAATGGGACTCTCATTTCTCGGCGGATTTTTGTTCGAACGCGGAACGTAGGCAGATTGAAAGCAGATTACATGCGGAAAATCCGTACGGATTTGAGTCAGAAATTTTAATATGATCAGTCCACTGGTTCTTGGACTAGCCCACATTCTTCCTTTTAAATAAGCCCCTTATCCAGTTTGCAATCTCCATTTTCCTTTTTGGTCAAGGAGTTGTGCTTTTTCTTGTGGCTTGGATCTTACTTCCCCAGCCAAACTTGAAAAAATTGACGGACCTGGGTCAGATCATGTGATCAGATGGTCCAAAAGGAGCAAAGGGGCTCTCAGTGCGTCGAATTTAAGCGAAAATTTAAGGCAGATTTGGTGGCGTCATTTCCGTTCGGAATAGCAGCGGATTACTCACAGAAATGACAAAATTACGCATGAAACTGAAAAACGCCTTTGGAGGCGGAAAATAGTCGCGGAAAATTTTGCAGGCAGACAGTCGCAAATTCAGTATTCTGAACCTAGCCTAAGGGTCTATTCACACGGCAGAATTTCTGCTTGTGGAATTCTGCCTCAAATTAAAGCCCATAGACTTCTATGGGATTCCGCACTCCCACTCACACTTCTGAATTTCCGCTTGTGGAATTCCGCAATCGGAAATTCAGAGGTGTGATTGGGAGTGCAGAATGATATTTTGCAAGATCAATATATTTATAAATGGTATAAATGGTAAACAGTTCCTTAAAGGGGTACTCCACTGGAAAACATTTATTTTTATTTTTTTTTATTCAACTAGTACCAGAAAGTTAAACAAATTTGTAAATTACTTCTATTTAAAAATCATAATCCTTCCAGTACTTATCAGCTGCTATATGCTCCACAGGAAGTTATTTATTTTTTGAATTTCTTTTCTGTCTGACCACAGTGCTCTCTACTGACATCGCTGTCCATTTCAGGAACTGTCCAGAGCAGGAACAATTCCCTATAGCAAACCTATCCTGCTCTGGACAGTTCCTGAAATGGACAGAGGTGTCAGCAGAGAGCACTGTGGTCAGACAGAAAGGAAATTCAAAAAGAAAAGAACTTCCTCTGTAGAATACAGTAGCTGATAAGTACTGCAAGGATTAAGATTTTTAAATAGAAGTAATTTACAAATCTGTTTAACTTTCTGGCACCAGTTGATGGGAAATAATTTTTCCCCTCCGGAGTGCCCCTTTAAGATAAATCAAGGTAAGTAAGTAATGGCACATTCTCATGGAAGTCCTGTTTGGCATTACATCTCTCCCGGAAAATTCCTTTATTGTCTATATGTAAATATATCATTACATCATTCGCTTTAGAAATCAAGAAAATGAACGTAAATTACACATGGAGGTCTTGTTCCTTTTAATGGAGTTTTGCAGTCCATAGCGATGGTGAAGAACGTAAGAGAAAAATAAGATTTAACGGTAAGATTGCGAAAACTGTGATTATCATCAGGAAGCAATGATGGCATCTGTGGCTGCAATCTATGTGGCCTCATGGAATAGACATTAAGAGGCAGATGAGCTCGTCCCTTCATTGCGAGTTAATCAGTTCTTGACATTTCTCATCACTCGCTCATCATTCGCCGCATCACTTTGCCGCTCGGCGCCTGAATACGTTGCTCAATTTTACTATTTCCTTATTTTGGTCAACATGCTATTTATATGGCTTTATGCTATTTATATGGCTTTATGTGTATTTTTCAGTTATTATGTCATCATTTTTGTCCTAATCTTATGTAGAAAATTAAAATTTATTATAAAAATTGCTCCCCATGTGCTTTCTGTGTTCTATGATGCAATATTTAGAGCAGTGGTCTCAAACTGTGACCCTCCAGATGTTGCAAAACTTTAACTCCCAGCATTCCCGGACAGCCGTTGAGTTGAAGTTTTGCAACATCTGGAGGGCCACAGTTTGAGACCACTGATTTAAAGGAAGCCAACTGGTAAGGCAAGAGCTTCTCCGAGATGTCCTGATATTCAATGCACATACATTAACCCCTTAAGGACTCAGGGTTTTTCTGTTTTTGCACTTTCGTTTTTTCCACCTAAAAATCCATATTATGGCTTATTTTTTGCGTCGCCAATTCTACTTTGCAGTGACATTAGTCATTTTACCCAAAAATGCACGGCGAAACGGAAAAAAAAATCATTGTGCGACAAAATCGAAAAAAAAATGCCATTTTGTAACTTTTGGGGGCTTCCGTTTCTACGCAGTGCATATTTCGGTAAAAATGACACATTATCATTATTCTGTAGGTCCATACGGTTAAAATGATACCCTACTTATATAGGTTTGATTTTGTCGCACTTCTGAAAAAAATCATAACTACATGCAGGAAAATTTATACGTTTAAAAATGTCATCTTCTGACCACTATAACTTTTTTAATTTTCCACGTACAGGGCGGTATGAGGACTCATTTTTGCGCCGTGATCTGAAGTTTTTATCGGTATGATTTTTGTTTTGATCGGACTTTTTGATCACTTTTTATTCATTTTTTTAATGGTATAAAAAGTGACCAAAATACGCTTTTTTGGACTTTGGAATTTTTTTGCGCGTACGCCATTGACCGTGCGGTTTAATTAATGATATATTTTTATAGTTCGGACATTTATGCACGCGGCGATACCACATATGTTTATTTTTTTTTTTTACACTGTTTTATTTTTTTATGGGAAAAGGGGGGTGATTCAAACTTTTATTAGGGAAGGGGTTAAATGACCTTTATTAACACTTTTTTTTTACTTTTTTTTTGCAGTGTTATAGGTCCCATAGGGACCTATAACACTGCACACACTGATCTCCTATGCTGATCACTGGCGTGTATTAACACGCCTGTGATCAGCATTATCGGCGCTTGACTGCTCCTGCCTGGATCTCAGGCACGGAGCAGTCATTCGTCGATCGGACACCGAGGAGGCAGGTAAGGGCCCTCCTGGTTTCCGATCAGCTGTTCGGGACGCCGCAATTTCACCGCGGCGGTCCCGAACAGCCCGATTGAGCAGCCGGGTCACTTTCAGTTTCACTTTAGAAGCGGGGGTCAGCTTTGACCGCCGCTTCTAAAGGGTTAATACCGCACATCGCCACGATCGGCAATGTGTGGTATTAGCCGCGGGTCCCGACCGTTGATGAGCGCCGGGACCGACGCGATATGATGCAGGATCGCGGCGCGATCCCGCTTCATATCGCGGGAGCCGGCGCAGGACGTAAATATACGTCCTGCGTCGTTAAGGGGTTAAAGAGTACCTGTCACCAAATAAAACTTTTAATATAGTATTCCTTGGGTAATTAGCAGACACTTTCCCATTCACTTGCTTTTAAAATTATCAACAAAAATATGTTTAAAATGTAATATAAAAAATGGCCACTAGGTGGCTCTGTTCTGTTACCTGCCACAATTAATACAGTGAGTTTGGTCTCCTCCTGGCCTGGCAGGGGACCAATCTCAGGAAGTGCTTCCCTGCTCGGAGCTTGATTGTCAGCTGCACAGAAAGTGAAAGCTCAACAGATTCTCACAGAAAGCTGCACAGACTGAAACATGCACAGAGCCTGAGGTCTTCTATTCACAGCATTGCCACGATGTGAGGGCAGAAGTGGTCCCCAGCAGGTTTCCCTTGCCTGCTGGGAAACGCCCACTTTCTCCTTCTGGGAAATTGCACTATGCGAGAAAGAAAAAAAGAATGATACACAGCTTTTTAAAGCTCTAGAATTGTTTTTAAGGGCAGGAGGGGTGTTATGAGTAGCTAAGGAACATAGCCTGAGGTATTTGAGAGCAGTGTATTTGGTGACAGGTACTTTTTAATTTCATTTGACTGCTTCACTTGAAGAATGGATGTTTAAGAATAAGTCACCAATAATTTTAACTTGTTATACCGACATTTCCAAGAAATATCTTCATGTGTCTTTCCAAGATTCTCCGTAGGCTTTCATTAGAGTCAGTCTCGGGTGCAATCTAAGATGAAATATAGATGAAGGCCATTTCATGGAATAAGCATATTTTAAGAAAAATAAGAAATTAGAATGCATCCAGAAAATCTCTGCTTAAGGTGAGACTTTGCCTCCTGTAATGCTGCTAGTTGGCATCCACCAGCATACCATGTGACGTGGTTCTTACCAGCATCAGGTGACATCCTCTGTGCCATGTATCTTCAGTTCTTCCTGCCCTAGTTTGTCTCCTGCTGCAGTTTCTGATCTGTCCACTAGAGTCTGCGCATGAGCACTGGCTGAATCTTAAGGAGACAGGGTGCTCTTACTATTGGATCTTCCTCCAATCTCAGCCCGGGACTCCCTATATAAGTTTGCCACACCTGCTGTTCCTGGCCTCAGCAAGGTTGTGTTTCCTCTATTGCTTCCTGAACCCTGTCTGCTGTACTTAAGTTCCTGATCCTGTCTTTCTGTTATACCTGCGTTCCCGTCTGCTGTGTTCCAGAGTTCCTTTCTGCGGCACCTGAAGCCATCTTGGCAAGCTATTCTCACAGCTTCTGCTATAAACAACTGTTCAGCTCTGCTGTGTCTGACGCTATCTATAGTGCCAGTTTGCCCCATTCTCCCTGCCTGGATAGCTGCCACTTAAGGCACATTGGGTCCACACCTGTGAGGCATTACACCATCATAGTAACAGAATGCCTCTTGTGGGCCCATACTTGATTTGAAGAAAAAAAAATGATTTCCCCCGGTGTACCCCTTTAATAATAATTCCTTTCTTTTTATAGTGCCCACATATTCTGAAGTGCTGTACATAGCTTATCATCCCTCAGTTTGGTGCTTGTCCACATTGGGGCTTACAGTCTAACCTCACCATCGTGTGTAGGAGAAATCCCACACAAATATGGGGAGAACATACAAACTCCTTGGAGCGTCACACCATGCCCCCTTGTGACGTCACACCATGACCCCTCCATTCATGTCTATGGTAGGGGATGTGGTGACGTTAGAATAGGGGATGAGATATCTATGGGTGGAGTACCTCTTTAAAAAGATCTTTCCTTAGAAGATCTTTTTGTATTGTTATTTTGGGTGGTCTTCTCAGAGAGGTCTCAATGTATGTGATTTTATAGAATTCAAAGAGCAATGTCCACTGATTTTAAAGTACTAAGCAGATGTTGGGTTTTATGTACAGTAGCATAGTGTGGGCTGCCAGTGACGATAGCATGGCAGGTATTAAGCCCCTTGACCTGGCCTGGCACCACTGTTCACTATACCTCCTCACACTCAGCCTGGAGAATGTGACGTTATCAGCAATGTAAACAGTGGGGGAGAATTTACTATTGATTTCTGAGAGTCCGACATGCCAATTGCTTTGTGTGAGGTTGTTTTTTTTTATTTTTTAGATATGACCAGAGGCTGACCAAATTAAAAAGCCAATCCCCCTACCAAAATTCTCCTGGAAAATAAGTAAATAAATAAATAAACAAACAAACAAATAAATAAATATATAGCTATTAGTGTTGCCCGCGAATATTCGCAATGAGAATTTTATTTGCGAATATCGCATATTCGCGAATTCGCGAATATTCGCGAATATAGCACTATATATTATGTTCTATTCTTTTTTTTTTTTATCACAGTAGACATCACAGTGATCATTCCTCTCTGCTTCCAGCTTGTGTGGTGTAATGAAGGCTCTAATACTACTGTGTGAGACTGGCGTGCGAATTTTCGCATATGTTAATTTTTGTAAATGCTAATTTTCGCATATGCTCATTTTCGCATACGCGAATTTTCGCATATGCGAAAATAAAACGCGAATATTACGAATATGCGAATTTAGCGAATATATGACGAATATTCCTCCATATATTCGCGAATATTCGCGAATTCGTATAGGGCCTATGCCGCTCAACACTAATAGCTAGAAGGCTTTGACATTTTTATTGCTATTTTGCTCCCGACGTCTGTACCTAATTGTGAAATGAAGGTAGTTAAAGAAAGAATAAAAGAATATGTAATGCAATAGACTATTGTTGCTATGACAATGAATAAAGCCTACTTGGGCTTTATGTGTGGTTTATGTCTTTGTTGCTTAGTTCTCCTTTCACCAAAAATCTAATTGCATTAGAGCAATATAATTGAAATCATGCTTTTAAGTCATAAAAGTGTGCACCCCGCGGGAGGCAGCGAGTCGTCGGACAATTATAGCACTTTGCTCAGTGTCCAGTGTAATAATGGCTGCTTCTGTTTATAGCTTAAGTACCATGGAAGTGGCACTTGAGAATGAGGTTAGATCGGATTCTTCCAAGACGCTATTGTCAGCTAGAGATAGAAGAAATATGACAAGCAACAGGAATTCCGGTTGGGGGGAGGAGGGGTTCACACTGTATTTTTACATTCCATTACCATTATAAAAACAAAATGTAGGGTCTCCTACGCTATTGTGAACCTCCCTCCCCCCCCCCCCCCCAAAAAAAAAAAAAAAAAAAGAGGTAAACGTTATGGTCTGTTTTTTTTATTTTTTTTATAATGTAAGTGGATTTTAAAACGTCACCCCAGTAGTGATCCAAACTATAAAAATGTATCATTACTTATTCCACATGGTGAAAGCTGTAACAAAAAACGAAAAAAAGAAAAAAGAAAAGTAATAAATGCAAAAATGGCAGTATATTATTAATTTGCCTCCAAAAAAACAGAATAGATAGCAACCAAAAATTCACACTTATCTGAAACAGATACTAATAAGAACTATAAGCTTTTCTAAAAAAAAAAAATCACCCCCCCCTAACTCCGTCAAGAAAAAAAAAAGAAAAAAGTCTTTGAAAGTGGCAACAAATATTTATTTATTCATTTTATACAAACACGATTCTATTGTGCCAAACAACTAAAAACTAAACAAAATAAAAAAACACAACATAAAGTTGGGACACTGTAATCGTGCTGAGTCTGACCCAAAGAATAAAATGATTATTTGTTATTTTTATCAGTTGGTAAATGACGAAAATGTTATTTATAATTAATAAAGCGTAATCAAGAAGTTATATGAACCTGGTATTTGTATTTATATGTACCCTTAGAATTGAATAGGGCAGTAAAATTTGTTGGTGCTTCAAAAATATTATTATTATTATTAAGCCCTTAAAGGGGAACTCCACTGCTACATGTTATCTCCTATCCAAAGGATAGGGGATAACATGTCTGATCGCGGAGGTCTGGCCACTGGGGACCCCACAATCCATCGTAGTACCCCAGTCATCTTGTGCACGGAGTGAACGCCGCTCGCTGCCGGATGACAGGCGATGAAAACCACCACGCCCCCTCCATTCATGTCTTTGGGAGGAGGCATGGCGTCACGACAGGATCACGAAAGTCCCAGGCTTCCATGACTGTTTTGCTGCAGTGTCGGCCAAGAGATCATGGGAGCTCCCAGCGGCAAGACCCTATCCTTTGGACAGGGGATAACATGTTTAGGGGCAGAGTGCCCCTTTAAGGAAACTTTGCCTTTTAGTTTTTTTCCCCTCGCCTTTTAAAAGTCATTACTTTAATTTTTCTATCTACAGAGCCATATGAGGGCTTGTTTTTTATGCAGCCAGTTGTGCTTTATAATTACACTTTTTACTTGACCATAAAATGTGCTGAATAAAAACAAAAAAATATGATTTGTAGAAGAAATAAAAAATAAAAATAAACTGTGGATCAATACAATGAAAACTATTCCCAATTTGAACAGTGAGATCTGTGCTCCACTGATACAACCTTGCTTTGCATTAAAAGTGTAAAGATTGAGCAGTGGGAGGAGGGTAAGGGGCCATTGTTACTTATTGGATCACTGTGATCTTGCTGCGGGGGTCCAATAAGCAGCACCAATCCACCTGCACTTTGTTTCACTTTTTTTTTAGATACAGGGATTGGCTGATAGTATCCACCACTCTTCGACTATGAAACGAGTGCAGCTCCTGCGCTTGCTTCATATACAAGACATTTGGTACTTTAACAAGGGCGTACAGTTATCTAGGGGTTGATAATATTATTATCATTAAAAATGACAACTTGTCCCACAAAAAGCAAAAAAAAAAAATATACTAAAACTATAACTCTTACAATACGCCAATGAAAAAATTTAAGAATACCGGACAATAAGGCCCAAATTGGCTTGGTCACTAAAGGGTTAAACTTCAGAAAAGAGATATTAAGAAATGTCTATAAAGGACTTGGCTTTGGAGATTACCGCTATAATCGCTTTGCAAAACTTTTTTTCTGAAAGGCTTTTTGAGACAAGTAAATTGTTTATTAAACTGAAGACGTGAATAACAAATGGAGCAAATTAACTAATTCTACAATTAGGAAATAATGGGCTATTTACTTCCATGAAGAATAGAATATGTAAGAAGGTTTATGCTGTGGTTTAGTTCTTTACTGCATCAAAGTCCTATATTAACGTGGTTGTTTGTCCTAATAGTAGGAATGTTTTCCATTGAATGCAGAAATACCTCAGACACCAATGTCAATATGTGACACCAATATCTGATTATTTTTTTTGGGGGGGGGGGGGGGCGGCATGACAATTACGGATGCCTTGTAGAAAGAGACAATAAACCCAATGGTATAGAAAGTACAAGCAAGTAGAATCAGCTCCACCCCAGGCTTCTGCGCACGGACAGGACCAGGACTAGGTCCAAACATGTGCAAGAAAGGAAGAATGTCCAGCGCACTCACGTATAAAAACCGAGCTGCTTTATTGCATAGTTGCCATAGGAAACATCAGACACTCAGGTAACGTGACGCGTTTCGGCCCGCAAGGCCTTCGTCATGACTTTTGGACAAAGTAATGTTCCCTATCAGTATCTGATATTGGAAAAAGCCCTATTCAATGGCCGGTCAGGAGTGGAGCACAACAGGAGAAGATTCAGTGATTGCCCATCTGTACACATCTGTTTCAGGGTCCCTTGTCAGTACAGAGCAGATTGGTTAGTGACAGGCTTCATTGTGGGACTAGGAGAGTAGTCATATAATCCCTTATCATCTATAAAGGGTCTTTATGGGTCAAACATTGATCGTAGGGGCAGCAGGTAGCCATACTTTTGTCCAGCATCGGTTGCAGACTGTATTACATGAATGAATTTAGATATGAGCCCTACATACTGGCACAGAGAAGAAGGTTCTACCTACAGTCATGGCCGTAAATGTTGGCACCCATGAAATTTTTCTAGAAAATGAAGTATTTCTCACAGAAAAGGATTGCAGTAACACATGTTTTGCTATACAGATGTTTATTCCCTTTTTGCGTATTGGAACTAAACCAAAAAAGTGTGTAAAAAAAACAAATTGGACATAATGTCAACAAACTCCAAAAATGGTCTGGACAAAATTATTGGCACCCTTAACTTAAATGGGCACTGTCATGAAATAAAAAAAATGATATGTTGTAGTACTTAAGTACTACAACATATCTCTAATATACTTTAATTAAAAAAAAGTGATTTTAAACCAGTTTAAAATCACTTTTAAATTCGGCCACTAGGGGTCGCCCTCCTAGTGGCCGAATGCATTCGGCAGTGACGTCACTACAGAATTTCACTCATTTAAGCCTGGCAATGAATCAAAATTCAGTCACTGCGGTGCTCGCTCCCGCCTGTCAATCAGACAGGATGCACGCAGGCTCCCAGGGACAAGGTAAAGTATTATGCCGGGGGGGGGGGGGGGGGTTGCGTGTTCACCTATACAGTATGCCTCCAGTTTTCCCACTACAACTCCCAGCATGCCCTGACAGCCAATAGATGTCAGGGCAAGCTGGGAGGTGTAGTGGGGAAACAGCTGGAGGGACACTGAATAGGTGAACTAAGGGGGGTGGGGAGGGGGAGTGGGTTGAGCAGAGCGGCGGGGCCGGGGGGGTTGCAGGCTGCACGGCGGGGAGGGGGTACTCTGAATGGGTGAACTAAGGGGGAGGGGGAGTGAGTTGAGCAGCGCGACGGGGCAGGGGGTTGCGGGCTATGCGGCGGGAAGCGGTATGTGCGGCCATCACAGATCCGGTGTTCACCTATACAGGATGTCTCCAGTTGTTTCCCCACTACAACTCCCAGCATGCCCTGACAGCCAATAGATGTCAGGGCAAGCTGGGAGGTGTAGTGGGGAAACAGCTGGAGGGACACTGAATAGGTGAACTAAGGGGGGTGGGGAGGGGGAGTGGGTTGAGCAGAGCGGCGGGGCCGGGGGGGTTGCGGGCTGCACGGCGGGGAGGGGGTACTCTGAATGGGTGAACTAAGGGGGAGGGGGAGTGAGTTGAGCGGCGCGACGGTGCGGGGGGTTGCGGGCTGCGCGGCGGGAAGCGGTATGTGCGGCCATCACAGATCCGGTGTTCACCTATACAGGATGTCTCCAGTTGTTTCCCCACTACAACTCCCAGCATGGCCTGACAGCCAATAGATGTCAGGGCAAGCTGGGAGTTGCAGTGGGGAAACAGCTGGAGGCACCCTGTATAGGTGAACTACGGGCGGAAGTGTGGGCCCCAACAGGCATCAGTGACGTGGTGCCTGCTGGGGAAGTCTGCCTGGTAGTGAGCATACTACCAGGCAGACAAAAAGGCATTTTTAATATGTAAAAAAAAAAAAAAATTTAAGGCAGGGAGGGGGTTAGGGATAGATGGGTAATAGGCAGGGACAGAAAAAAGAAAAAAAGTGATGGTGGGAGCTATCCTTTAATTTTTCGTTGCACACCCTTTGGAAAAAATAACTGAAATCAGTCACTTCCTGTAACCATCAATAAGCTTCTTACACCTCTCAGCCGGAATGTTGGACCACTCTTCCTTTGCAAACTGCTCCAGGTCTCTCTTATTGGAAGGCGCCTTTTCCCAATAGCAATTTTAAGATCTCTCCACAGGTGTTCAGTGGGATTTAGATCTGGACTCATTGCTGGCCATTTCAGAACTCTCCAGCGCTTTGTTGCCATCCATTTCTGGGTGCTTGTTGATGTATGTTTGGAGTCATTGTCCTGCTGGAAGACCCAAGATCTCGGACGCAAAGCCAGCTTTATAACACTGGGCTGTACAGTGTGACCCAAAATCTGTTGGTAATCCTCAAATTTCATGATGCTTTGCACACATTCAAGGCACCCAGTGCCAGAGGTAGCAAAACAACCGCAAAACATCTTGTAGGCCTTTCCTTGTAGGCCTCATTCAATTTTCGGTAAACAGTAGAATGATGTGCTTTACCAAAAACTCTATCTTGGTGTCATCTGTCCACAAGACCTTTTCCTGTAAGGATTTTGGCTTTCTCAAGTTCATTTTGGCAAAATGTAGTCTTGCTTTTTTATGTATCTGTGTCAGCAGTGGGGTCCTCCTGGGTCTCCTGCCATAGCGTTTAATTTCATTTAAATGTCGACGGATAGTTCGCACGGACACTGATGCTCCTTGAGCCTGCAGGATAGCTTGAATATCTTTGGAACTTGTTTGGGGCTGCTTATCTACCATCCGGACGATCCTGCGTTGACACTTTTCATACATTTTTCTCTTGTCCATGCCCAGAGAGATTAGCTACAGTGCCATAGGCTGAAAACTTCTTGATAATGTTGCTCATTGTGGACAAAGGCAAATCTATATCTCTGGAGATGGACTTGTAACCTTGAGATTGTTTATTTTTTTTCCCACAATTTTGGTCCACAGGCAGTTCTCTTCTTCTCTTTCTGTTGTCCATGCTTAGTGTGGCACACACAGACACACAATGCAAAGACTAAGCAAACTTCTCTTCTTTTTATCTGCTTTTAGGTGTGATTGATATAGGCTTGCATTGAGGGGGGGTGGGGCGTTACATCACACAGGGCGGAGACATGACATCATGATACTCTGGCCCCGTGATCATGGTTCATCAGACCTGGAGCGATGTTTGCTCGGGAGGCTGATGATAAGGGTGGGACCCCTACGATCAGGCATCTTATCCCCTATCCTTTGGATAGGGGATAAGATGTCTTAGGGCCGGCTGTACTGCAATGGGTGGGGTGGCTGATGTGTGGGAGGGAGAAAAGTGACCTCACATTTACAAACAAGGGAACTTGGGACTTCTAGTTGAAGGGAGGGGACTCAAACAGGAAATTTCACAAAAAGAAATCAACAGCATTATGGTGGATTCACAACACAGCCATTTAGCCCCAAGACAAGCACAGATCTTTCCTAAGTATGTCTATAAATGTCTGGCAGGTAAGTACTAAAGTCACCTTATGGTGGATAACCTCTTTAGAGGTTCCACCATGTCAAAATGCCTACTCTACATGCCCTTTATCAATATCAACATGGTGGTTTTCAACCTGCGTCTTTTGTGAAACTGCAACGTCCAAAATACTCCAACATAGACGGTGTCAAAACTTGTCGATGTAACACTTGTAGTAGATGTAACTGGGTGATATGTATAGTGGGAGGCTTTGATCCTTGATAAAACTATGAATAGTAAACTTTAAGATACAATTAAGTCTGGTAATTAAGTGTAAAATTATTTTTAAGGGGTTGTCTTAAAGGGGTTGTCCAAGGATGTACCCTATTTTCAACTGTCTAATACAGTGTTTTCCGAACAGTGTGCCTCCAGCTGTTGCAAAACTACAACTTCCAGCATGCCTGGACACCCTTCAGCTGTCCAGGCATGCTTGCAGTTCTAGTTTTTCAAACACTAGTCTAATATATTATATACTGTATATTGGTAAATAAAGTTATTTTACTACCTTTATGCAGTCGTTTGTGCTTGCCTTCTGCTTCTGATGTACAGTGTCTGCTCTGTTGTCTTCATTGTCTGATTTCCTCTTCGGTCAGGACACTCTACCCGGGAATTCAGTCATCTCGATCTTCCTCCAAGTCCAACTTCTTTATAGAGTTGGCTGAACTCTTAGCTAGAGTGTACACAGGAACAGGAAGTCAATTACAGGATGTACAGCAGACAGGAAGTTAAACTAATAAAAACAATAGAACATACAGAAAGAAAGCATGAGAGACCACAGAAAGTGATAAAATAACTTTTTATTTATACCAAGATATGTTCATTTATTAGTCATGATTGGAAAAACCCTTTAAGAGCAGAAACTGCTCAATGTGACTTGGTATCTATTCCAATACATCTTAAAGGGGTATTCCAAGTTTTTTTTTTTATATTTGACTGTGCTTCAGGGACTGTATAGTTAGTATAATTCATAAGATGGTATCTGTGTTTAGTAATCTTTCTGTGATCTTTGCCCTGATGGTCATTTTCGGCAGCTTACAAAATGAGTATTGTCTCAAGCCTTTAACAGGTTGCAGTGCGGCCCAAGACATTACATCACTAGTACATAACTAGTCAGGTTTTAAAAGGGAAGCATGGCTGTACTTCAATGGGTGGAAGTAAGATCATTCTCCACAGGGCTACAGGGAATTATAGTTTCAAGCACAGCACAAAATGAGCGTTGTCTCGAGCCTTTAACAGGTTGCAGTGTGGCCCCAGACATTACATCACTAGTACATAACTAGTCAGGTTTTAAAAGGGAGCATGGCTGTGCTTCAATGGTTGGAAGGAAGATCATTCTCCACAGGGCTACAGTTAATTATAGTTTCAAGCACAGCACACATGGAAGGGAGCACTGCTGTGCTGCAATGGGTGGGATGACCATTGTGTGGGAGGGAAATAAGTCCCCTCCTACCTAGAAACAAGGAATCCTAGGAATTGTAGTTGGAGGGAGAGCACAGGAACAGGAAGTAGCCAGTTCACACAAACAAAGTAGCAGCATTATAGGGGACTCAGGACATGGCCATTTACCATGAACACAAGCAGAAATCCTTGGTAAGCATGTCCATTACTGTCTGGCTGATAAGCACTAAAGTCACCTTATGTTGGATAACCCCTTTAATCAAATCTGAAAATATAATATGAAGATATGAAATGTGTAAATATATAAAGATATGATATGAAGCAAACAAGTGGCTCTTCTCATCTCCATGACGCCACACATTAGTGGGACCAAACCTTGCCCACTTTCCATAGTTTTATTTCCTGGTCTCCCTTCTATCCATTATCTATCATCAATGTCATTTTCCTTTCCCTCCCCCGCACATACAGTATAAATCATATTTCTATAGAGATCCCTATCCTATGCTGTTATCTGTCATTCATTGTCATCCTCGTGAACTCATTGGAATTCCAATATTCAAAGGAATATTTACCTCTGTATTGTGTCGTCCTGGTCTTATACCTGATCTTTTCATCTCTTCTTCACTATTGACTTTAGATTTTTTCATTTTACAGCTATGGTTTATCTCCTCATCCATTTTCTCCATCATCTTCAATATGATGGATTCAGTCTCGTCTTTTAGCTGCAAAGTGGATGGATTTTTTAACCCCTATAGAACAAAGCTTTTTTTTTTTACTTTAGAACCACACCATATTTTTTCCTATTAACATTTTGGAGTGTGTAACTTTTTGTGTATTTTATTTTTGCATTGATGCAGCATTTTTTTTTTATTATGGCCACAAATGCCACTATAAATATAATACAGCAATTAATCCCCATGACATTTTTACCATTCCTCTTTTACCTTAAATAATTCAATATGTAGTACATACTGTTACAGTTGTGGGTGATACCAAATAGGTAGAAACTATTTTATGTTTCAGAAACTTTTAATATTTGAAATATCTTTTATAAAAATTGGGTATTTTTAGTCATTCTTCTTTCAAAGATTTATATATATATATATATATATATATATATATATATATATATATATATAAAAGATCCAACAGCAACGCATCACTCCAAAAAATGGTGAAAAAAGTGTTGATTTATTCCTGTCACATCAGTACAAGCAACGTTTCTGCTCCTATGGAGCCATTTTCAAATGGCTCCATAGGAGCAGAAACGTTGCTTGTACTGATGTGACAGGAATAAATCAACACTTTTTTCACCGTTTTCTCGAGTGCTGCGTTGTTGTTGGATCTTATCTAAACTAAGGACTTGGGTCAAGAAGTTTTTGGACGCTGGCACCCACACATTGAGGCTGAGTAGTGCTGCAATATTTTTTGGTTTTTATATATATATATATATATATATATATATATATATATATATATATATACATATGTATTTATATATGTGTATATATATATATATATATATAAATATATATATATATATATATATATATATATATATATATATGTGTGTGTGTGTGTGTGTGTTTTTTTTAAGTATATGTGTTGCCCAGATCTTTTTTTTAGCAGCCTCCTTATCTTCACATCTAGAACTAGACATCTCAGCTTAGTTTTAGGCATCCAAATGAAAATTTGAGTGTTATTTTAAAATATAGATACTTAACAAAACGTCATAACTGCTAGAGGACACGTGACATACATGTACATCGCTGTGCCCTGGAACTCAGCGCACAGCGACGTACATGATCAGTGATCACCCCGTCCCACGACACAATGATTGGAACAAGCAGGATGCTGATAGCAGCTGGGACCTCATGGATAATGGCAGACATCAGAGATCATGTATTTCGATGGGGTGCCAATCTCTCCGTTTCCCAGTGCATAACGCTATTCATATGAGATAGAGGACCCCACTCCTTTATGCCCCCACTCCAGATTATTTAGTCCAACTTCTATACAACACCAACAATAATGTGTAAGCGTCAAACACATGTGAGAGCCAGAAATACATTCATGTAAATTATCTTGTTAATTACTGGGTTAACTCAAGAGCCTAAGTAGAAAATCCTATATGACTATAACAATAAGGTCCATTATTATATGCTTATATGAACTCCTGCTATACAAAATACCACTAAAAAACCAATGGAGTCATTATGTACAAAAATATATTTAATTGTTTACATATTAAAAAAAACATGGAGGTATTCCACAAGAGTGGGGGAAGAGAGCAAAACCAAGGTGTTACACTAAACCCTGGTATAGTACTACAAAATTGCAAGCATATAAAATAAACATCTGACTCATGCATATACTTATGCTACATTGAATCTAGATACAGAGCAAGAAACCTGTACCAATACATACTTAGAAGGCAAATAATAGCGGGTCCCAGGGTGCAGAGCAACACCACCCCAACGCAGCGTTTCGGGATCAAACCTTTGTCGAAGGGTGGCATCCTCCAAGGCAGATATAGTATTCATACAACTGTATACCAATGAACGTGCAGGAAAAGTATTTACCTTATAAACATCACCTGCAGATGCCCAGCTTATATTGGTGCATGTGAATACAGGCGGAGGTACAGGTTTCTTGCTCTGTATCTAGATTCAATGTAGCATAAGTATATGCATGAGTCAGATGTTGATTTTACAGTATATGCTTGCAATTTTGAGGTACTATACCAGGGTTCAGTGTAACACCTTGGTTTTGCTCTCTTCCCCCGCTTTTGTGGAGAATCTCCATGTTTTTTTAATATGTAAACAATAAAATATATTTTTGTACCTTTATATAATGACTCCATTGGTTTTTTAGTGGTAACACCAACAATAAGCCCAATATACCTTCAGGCAGATTCAACCTCAATATGACTATTCAACAATATTCCACAATGATTCTCTTCTAATCATCCACATATCCACCAGCTTTAACTTCTCCACAGGCTGCCAATAACTCCCAGACCACTCATTTTTACACACCTCTAGCCGAAACCAGTCAAAAGTTCCGGACAGATCCAGAAACCACTGACCCATCCCCAACACAAAACACATCTTCAGAAAACCTGTCTTTTTTAGGACTTCCCCCAACCCTCAGAAACAGTACACCCCCCCCCCCTGTCATCAAAAAGAAAGAGAAAATACAAAGACAGAGAAAAGAGAAACAAAACAAATCATTGACTACCACCAACAAACAACCAGAATTAAACACAGTACTCATCTTCAATCTTTCCAAACATGTCCTTACCAAAATCGAAGAAAGTGTGCTCAAAAAAGGCCTTTCATTTTCCCCTTCCTCGAGATCCAAAAACTTTGATTTATTCCTAGATCTGAACAACTATATCAGGAAACTGACCTTAAAACGCCACTTCAATTTGACCACCAGCAACGACACAACCTCCACCCCAGATAAAAACACCTATGCTACAACTCTGGATCCAGCTCCGATCTCCACCGATTTAAAACCACCATCCCCTTTCCACCCTACCCACCACAGAGGATCTTTCCTCGAAACATTCTCTACCAGTGTATCGGCTGATTTCCAACAATTATACACGAATACCACAAAAACCCCACCTTCAACTTATCCAGAAAACAACGTGATGCCATCAAAACCGTTGCCAGTAACAATTCAATCTTAATCAAAGCAGTGGATATGGGAGGGGGTATAGTTATTCTAGACCAAGAAGACTACCTCTGCAAAGCAAATTGTGTTATATCTGACAAGACTTTCTACATCCAGCTAACCTCTAATCCCACTCTCGCCTACTATAAAGAACTAAATGAACTTCTATCCAGCAGATACTCATCAGGCGTTCTAAGTAAAAAAGAACTGGAATTCATCACCATCAATGAACCTGACACCCCTCTATTTTACTAACTCAAAAAAATCCACAAAAATTACAAAATACCCCCAGGACGCCCCATAATCTCAGGCATCAACTTCCTCACTTCCAACTTATCTCAGTACATTGATATACTACTCCAACAATATGTCACTAATACACCTGTCTACCTTCGTGACACTGCAGACTTCATAGACACCATCAGCAACCTCACTCAATTTGTAACCGACCTCAATACTAACTGAATCTCCAGTTCACACTCAACATCTTCCCCAATAACGCTGAATTTCTGGAAGTAATCGTCTTCCACACCCCCAATGCTTCCATCAATACAAAAACCTACTTCAAACCTGTAGACAGCAACAGTTATCTAGATTACAGCAGTGCCCACTATAACAAATGGTTAAATAATATCCCATACGGACAGTTCAAAAGAATAAATATAAACTTCACACAATCCTCTGACTACGTACAACAAAGCTAAATCCTAACAAAAAGATTCAAGTCCAAAGGCTACCCCACTTCCATCATTCAGAACAGCTTCCAAAGAGCCAATCAACTGGACCAAAAAATCTGTCTGCTTCCATTCCAAAAAGAAAAGAAAAATGCAGATTTTGCATGCAATTTCATCACTATTTACACGTGACCACAAAAACATAAAACGTATCATCAACAATCATAGGAAAATTTTAAAACTAGAACTGTACCTAAGAGATATCATTCCCACAAACCCCAATATTACCTTTCGAAATAATCGTTCTCTTAAAAATATACTAGCTCCCAGCCATTACAAAACCCTCCCAAAAAACAACTCGCGATATTCTCTCATCCTCCTCTGATAGGAAGCTACAGATGCAATAATGCAAGATGCAAATGTTGCCCGTCAATATCCCACGGCACAAAAACTTTCAAGTCACATGTAACCAAGGAATCTTTCAACATCAAGACTTTCATGAACGGTAGCACTAATTACATTATCTACCTCCTCGAATATGGGGTATGCACCTTACAATCTCTGCACTGTCGCCTAAACAAACATACATCCAATGTGACCAACAGATTTGCGCTCCACAGCGTATGACGACACGCAGCTATCACACATGATTGCAACTTCTCAGGATTCCATATTACACCCATCAAACATATTGCAGAAGACACAAGTCAAAGATTCTCTACTCTTAAAAAATGCGAGAACTACTGGATCTTCCAGCTTCAAACCCTTCAACCCACAGGTTAGAGCATGTAGCTTAAATACGCCTCACATCCATCTTACCCACTGTATAATCCCCCCCTCCCCACCCCCTACATCCAACCTATGGGCCACCCTCCATATCCGTTGCCCACTCTGCCTCCATCATGTATGGCCACATCTAACATAGTCGGGCACCTCCCCCTTGCTGATACATGCCGCTCCATTGAATTACCAGATCCTCTCGACCATATCCGTACACTATCTTTTGTTATCTACAGTACGTATTATTACCCCTTTCCCCATTGGACAAAATAGCTTCATAGTTCATTTTTAAAATCACAAACCTTCCCGGATGCACAATTCCCCTAATACCAATAGAATCCCACAACATTCCCTGATTGGACACCAATCATCACGTGACTCAACATTCATAAGGAACAAACCCCGGGATCCTGATACGTCATCCCGCAGTCCTCAGACGTACTCAAATCCCATTGGTTACATCAGAGCCGTAAACCACGCTGATTGGATAACCCGAACTGCATCAATACCTACCGTGAAATCTCCTCCAGCTCAAGACGGACCACTATGAAATGACATACAAAGAGCCCATTGGCCAGTCCCAACCACGTGACCACGTACACATTCTAACAACACCCTGGGAAACACCACTATACTGCGGTGGTCGAGTAACTACACCACCCACAGCATGATCCCACCACCTGACCTTCATTCATGAAAAGTTTGAGTTCTCTCCTCCCTCACTCTTGTGCTCCAAGTCTCTGTATCAAATTAAACCACACAGTCTGTTTCTTCATAAAAAAGCATGTTTATTTCCCAGTATCTTCACGAACAAACTTATTTTCAGTATCCAAATGCCAACTCGCTGTTTTTCTGTTAATGCATTCAATGTAACAAAACGATGTACAACTCAAGATCAACACACCCTATGATCCTTCCACCCTTTGGCACCATTTCTGTTTATTTAAAAGTGTGAACATTGTCACTTGCCATACACCTGCAATCTGAAGAAGGGATATGCTAATCCCAAAACGTGTTATTGCTGTTATGTATCTTGTTTTCTTTATTTTATTATAAATAAACAACAAAATTGTACATCCAACACTTCTTGGACCATATTCATTCGAGCAGCACCTGCTTTGGTGCCTTCGTTCCTCTTCTCTTCATGCCTAGGTTGCTGGCATTTAGGCTTACCCCCCCCCCCCCGGCTCCCTGGTGCCTCCAATGTGGGTACTCTGTCCTTTAGTGTGGTCCTCTTCCTGGTAGCAAGGATAGATTCATAAAACTGCAGCTAAGCTCATCACAGACCACAGTGATGTACTTCCTCGGCTGGTGATTATATGAGCGGCAGTGTGACACATTAGGCCTCGGCACCAGAAAAAGGACCAGGGCTCCATACATCACACCGCTTTGCTCAGCCCATCACTGGCTGAATTGGGGCATTGCTGTTATTAGCGCTTGACAACCAGGAAGAGGACCACACTGGAGGACAGGGCAATAATACCGGAGGCATTAGGGGAGCGGCAGGTGGTAAGTTCAAATTTGGAGCAGGATTTTAAACAAAAGTTTAAAGCCGGAGTAACCCCTTAAAGAAGAGGCTGGGTGTGCTTGGTTGGGGATTGGACATGGTTAAGTAGCAGGGCTTCACAAAAGAAAAAAAAAAGGCTTGTTTTTACTTGTAGGGGGTGGGGATGCCTATTATTGGATCCACCCTTGCCATAAACTTAGGCCAATTGTGCACCATATAGCATAAGATTTAGTATAATCTGTTTAACTAATGTTTATAACATAAAGCAATAATTAAAATATCGACTCAGATCACATATATGAGCAGTTATCTATGCAGAATTAATGAAACCACCAGAAATTGACGATTTATTATTGCTTTATAGAAGCAGTATCATCTAGAAATGCTTCTAGGCAAAAGTAGCTACATAATATGACATACAATGGAGCATGCTACAAAATCTTTTTGCCGAATTTGTGTAAACTTACAGTAATGATCTATTGAAGTCTATGCATAATACAATCTCTGCAAGTTCAATAAGGTTCCCAAACTACCACAGACCCTTATATCATGGCATGGGAAGGGGCTAATAGATCTAACATATCATCCTTTTTTTCCATTATAATATATATATATATATATATATATATATATATATATATATATATATATATATTTTTTTTTTTTTTTAACAAACCCATCTTTACTGGATTCTGTGTCTAGGTCTAACTTTAGTTATTTATTTTTTTATTTCCTAAAGCTAATGCACCGCAAGTAATAGGAATTCAAAGAATGCAATGACTCCCAGTTGTACAATTTGTAACAACCATATAAAACAACAGTCTTGAGGCATTTGCTAAGCTCTTTTTGCATTTTATAAAAAAAATAGAAAAACAACAAAGTTATATAAAAATGGAGTCCTTTTATTAAAGCCTCTGGGGGAGCATTTATTTGGCTGTGAAGAGAAGCGGGAATCAATGAAGGAATCATGCGCTTAATAGAATGATTGTATCACAATGGCGACACAAATGATAAGAAGTGAGATGTGCTGTGCAGATCTGTAGCTTATTTCACCCTATTACAGGAATGACAATGGGTAATGTGTATTCATAGGTTTAAAAAATCATTGTTTTCCCCTTTTTTCCCTTTTTGCCTAAATTAAACTAGATCAATTTATTGATAAACTCAATATATAGGGGAGTTCTCTAATTCAAATGGATTGTCCTCTTTCGAATATTTCTTCATGTAAGGAATGTCCATAAATTGCAGGAAGTCCTGGGATCATCAGCAATCATCCATAATCATCAAGTTTTCAAAATCCCAAAAGTGCCTCCCAGGAGAAAATAAGCATTCCTCTACCTGTCTGTCTATTTATCTTTCTTACTATCTACCTATCTTACTATAAGTACCAGACAGTCTTGGGGCTAAATGGTTGTGTTGTGTGTCCACCATAACACTGCTGCTTTCTTTTTGTGAAATGGCTATTTCCCATTGGAAATCATGCGCATGTTTAAGGGTTGTTCCCCGCAATGTAGCGCGGCAGGCTGGAGCTGAGGCATTTGTCATCTTGCCCACTTGGGATGTAAACCATCGTACCCCTAGGCATCTTGATAAGAGATTGTGATGATTCTGAAAATAACATATGAATAAAAAGCAAAGTTCCAAGAAGATCCGAACGTGGTGGTCATGAGTAATTCATCAAAATTTTTTTGTGCAGTTGTACATGCTCGCCGCATGCTATCCAGGTCAGTTGAATACAGTTTGCATTGGTGGTGAACGATAGCACCCCTTATCTGTGATAGACTTGGTAAATATATATCAGTATTGCCCATACACCATCGTAACCTTTTGTTGTTGAATATTTCCTGTTGGAGTTCCCTCCCTCCAACTACGAGTCCCAGGATACATTGTTTGTAAGTGTGAGGTCACTTTTCTCCCTCACACACATCAGTCACCTAACCCATTGCAACAAAGCTAGGCTCTCTTCCATGTGTGATTGGAACTCCAATTCCCTGTAGGCCTTTGGAGAATGATTTCCCTTCCACCCAGTGGTTGTGCCACCCGTTGAAGCAGACAGATTACCTTTTAACACCTGACTAGTGATGTAACGTCTCGGTCCGCAACTCAACCTGGGAAAAGCCAACACTCATTTTGTATGCTGCTAAAAATAAACATCTGGGCAAGATCACATAAGAATTTGCGAGACCACCATGAAAAACATGTACAGACACTACATTATGAACTTGACTCACTTTACAGCTACTGTAGCACAGTCAGATAAAAAAAAATCCTAGAATACACCTTTAATACAGTTCTTAACATGTTTGGTCTTTGTCCCATAGAGACATATTACCGTCCCCTCCTTTAGTAAGTGAGTCAGTGTGGCCTCCCGTCATTTCCAATGATGAGAAGATACAAGTCTCCAAGTGACTTATTAAAGAATATTTAAAGACGAAACTAATAAGTGTTATAACATTGAATGCGGACACAGATAGTCACTATAAAGTAAAAGGGAACATCAGGTCCACATGTGGGAATTCAGTAAATATGAGAGGATCAAATTTAATATAATGAAAGTAAGAACAATGACCCATTTCTTAATAAATCACTCCGGAATTTCTTATTTATTTATTTTTTGCTTATATAGTGCAGTATATAAGGCTGTGCTGGTTGTGCAGAGAGAGTGAGGTGTATGATCACTACTGCTGGTCATCCCACCAGGTTGCTGGTGCTGGAGGACACCCAGGTAAAATCATTAGACTCATAAGTGTCTTGGGGGTCAATTCACATTGATGAAGATTTATCAAAACCTGTCAAGAGGATCAGCTCGCTTCTTTCATTTTTGAAAAGGCCTGTGCAAAAGCGTTCTGAATGGTTGCTAGGGGCAACTCAGCTACTTTTTCTCTGGACAGGTTTTGATAAATCTCCCCCATTGTCGGCAGTTTTGTTGTGTTTTCTTATCCAAAGTAGTGTTGAGCGGCATAGGCCATATACAAATTTGCGAATATTCGCGAATATATGGACGAATATTCGTCATATATTCGCGAATATTCGCGTTTTATCTTCGCATATGCAAATATTCACATGCGCGAAAAATTAACATGTGCGAAAATTTACATATACAATAATTCGCATATGCGAAAATTAGCATATGCGAAAATTCGCACGCCAGTGTCACACAGTAGTATTAGAGCCTTCTTTACACTACACAAGCTGGAAGCAGAGAGGGATGATCACTGTTATGTGGGAAAAAAAATAAATAAAAAAAATAAAAAATGTTCGTAATTACGAATATATAGTGCTATATTCGCGAATATTCGCGAATTCGCGAATATGCGATATTCGCGAATAAAATTCGTATTGCGAATATTCGCGAGCAACACTAATCCAAAGTGTATTATTTTTTTTTTACAGAAATATTGCCATGAGGCAAAAAATATTTGACCTGTAATAACAATTGAGGTGATTTATGAAGATCTGAAGTCTGTAGACTATATTCACACATTGCATCTTTACTGCATTTAATCACACTTTTTACAGCATTTTTGCTGTTTCTGCTGCCATTTTCTAAAATTGCTGTAAAAATGTAACACTTTTACAGTGATTTGCATCATTGCAGTACAATTTTTGCAGTCATTTTCACTTAAAAAAAATATGCAGCAAGTAACACTCTGGCCCTCATTTACTATTGCAAACATGACATGTTTTGTCGGGTTGTGCGCCAGATTCTGTCGCATTGCGCCAGAAATTCTGTCTGCGCCAGAATGTGCGCCAGAATTTGCGCCAGAATTGAAAAAACCCCGACTAACTCTCCATTTTGATAAGAAAACCCGAAAAAGGGGCGTGGTCGCCTGTAAAAGGGGGCATGGTCTCCGAAAAGGGGCGTGTTCTGACATTTTCACAAAAAAACAACATATTTACTAAGGTTTCCACATAAAATGTGGTGGATTTGAGCTGAGGAAAACCCTACAGATCAGAGCATGTGTAAAAAAAAGCAAAGTGTAGGGAAAGTGGAAAATGTAGGGAAACCTTAGTAAATACCATGGAAAATAAATTTTGGGGAAATAAAACCCACAAAGAAACCTACACTCCACTCTTAGTAAATGAGGGCCAATGTGTGTCCACAGCCTCAGGGGCAGTATATATCTGCTATATATCCTGATTCCATAGGGATAGCGGCAGTATACAGATAGCGCTGGTGGGGGTGGTGGATAACTAATATATAACCTGATCCCATAGAGGTAGCAGCAGTGTACAGATTGTGCTGGTTGGGAGGTGTATAACTACTATATATCCTGATCTCATAGAGATAGCAGCAGTAGACGGATAGGTCATTGTTCTCACTTTAGTAAGAGATAGCAGGAGCAATTTGATGATGTCCTCATGTAGTAGACAGGAAGTCAGCTGACCCAGGACTGACTTCCTGTTGACATAATAATCATTTAACTTTCAGAGGATCATAGTGGTGATCACATGACCAAATTACGGTAATAAAACACAAAGATACAGCTGCGCTGGAATAAAACAAATGGCCCTGTATGAATATTGATTAATCTGATTAATTTATATACTTTTTAGTGTGTGCACCTTGTGTGTTGTTTGTCATAAGGATTTTTCAGGATGCAGTGCCCTTTTGGGTGTCCCTCCTGGAGGTCCAGGAGAGGTGTGTTGGGCCATCAGGTTTCTTACCTCCTTGTAACTTCAGGTCCCTGCTTCGGCAAGGTTGCCACTTTGATGGCTCTTTGGGTTGGTGTCTGGGGGTTAGCTGAGAGCATCATCGGTCCTTCCTGAGCTTCGGTGAAGGTGGCCTCTCTATTTTTGGAGAAGGGCATGCAGTAGACTGCATCCTTGTGCACTATATGTGTGACACGTTTGCACAGCATGCCACACAGTTTTCCAGTCTCTTGAAGCCCCAGAAATCATAGACTGCACTCATCTCTGCACTCTGCACTCATCACAGCGCTGTCATGCCCTCTCCCTCCCCTCTCACTCTTCTCTAAGCCCGTAATAAATCTTCTTTCACCTGCCTACCCCATCCACTCTCTCTGCACCGGCACTGATCTCAGAAATTATTCTCTGCACCTGTCCGCCGGACAGTTAAATCATGTTTTACCTTGATGTTGGTCCGGTGGTAGGATGTTTGAAACTCCTGGGCAATCTTCTCACATTGAGAGTAACATGATCAGGAGATCTAACAGAAGTCCCCTAAACTTGAGTCAGACTTCTAGTACTATCATGGTAAATTATGTTTTTACTGTCCAGGCTCAGCTGTTTTACTCGCGGGCTGCGGCGATTGTCTGTATTGGGACATCCCTAAACTCTACTATACATTTATTTGACATAAAAAAAAAATGTGTACCATGTTTAACCGCAATCTCTCAAGCTGTTTGGAAATTGTGCTGGAACATACACACAAACACTCATAGGTTGATTTCTGAAGATAGATAAAAAGATAGATACAGTGGGGCAAAAAAGTATTTTGTCAGCCACCTATTGTGCAAGTTCTCCCACTTAAAAAGTGGAGAGAGGCCAGTAATTTTTATCATTGGTAAAACCTCAACTATGAGAGACATAACCTAGTGAATGATCTGCAGAGAGCTGGAACCAAAGTAACAAAGTAACAAAATCAGTAACACACTACGCCGAAACATGCAGTGCCAGACATGGACTCAAAACATGCAGTGACAGACATGGACTCAAAACATGCATTGCCAGATATGTCCCCCTGCTTAAGCCAGTACATGTCTGGGCCCGTCTGAAGTTTGCTAAAGAGCATTTGAATGATCTAGAAGAGGATTAGGAGAATGTCATATGGTCAGAAGTAGAACATTTTGGTAAAAACTCAACTTGTCGTGTTTGGCAGAAGAAAGAATGCTGAGTTGCATCCAAAGAACACCATACCTACTGTGAAGCATGGGGTGGTGGTGGGGGGGGGGGGGTGCATCATGCTTCAGGGCTATTTTCTGCAAAGGCACCAAAACAACTGATCCTTGTAAAGGAAAGAATGAATGGGGCCATGTACCGTGAGATTTTGAGTGAAAACCTCCTTTCATCAGCAAGGGCATTGAAGATGAAACATGGCTGTGTTTTTCAGCATGACAATGATCCCAAATACACCACCCGGGCATTTCAAGGTCCTGGAGTGGCCTAGCCAGTCTCCAGATCTCAACCCCATAGAAAACCTTTGGAGGTAGTTGAAAATCCGTGTTGCCCAGCGACAGTCCCAAAACATCACTGCTCTAGAGGAGATCTGCATGGAGGAATGGGCCAAAATACCAGCAACAGTGTGAAAACCTTGTGAAGACTTACAGAAAATGTTTGACCTCTATCATTGCCAACAAAGGGTATATAACAAAGTATTGAGATAAACTTTTGTTATTGACCAAATACTTATTTTCCACCATAATTTGAAAATAAATTCTTTAAAAATCAGACAATGTGATTTTATGGATTTTTTTTTACTCATTATGTCTCTTATAGTTGAGGTATACCTATGATTAAAATTACAGGCCTCTCTCATCTTTTTAAGTGAGAGAACTTGCACAATTTGTGGCTGACTAAATACTGTTTTGCCCCACTGTATATAGATAGATAGATAGATATAATGTACTCACTTTGTATACTATGTTTATACTATGTACTTACTGTTAATACTATTTGCTCAATATGTACTCAATATTTTATATTATTTGTGCTATATCCATTCATTGTTTCTTGACTGTATGTATCTTTTCCTTCTGGCAGCATTTACTATCTGTTGGGGTTTTATGTTTTATTTTTTTTATTTCAAATTATTCTAATAAATTCTCATAAAGCCTATAACATCATAACATTCAGATGTTTAAAACAAATACTGATGCAAATAAGTAAAGCACCTTGGATTGCCCGGTACGAATCCCACCCTCCCTCCCTACTTTAATATAAAATTGAGATCTTAACTTTTTCCCATTCTGTGTAAATTGCTGGTCACCGCACTGTGAAAATACATTTGCAGGTTCAGTACATCTGATCCCAGAGAAGCCAGGCTGTCAGATCCAATGGTTAATATAAATATTAATCCCCATTTTCGGAGGATGACATAGTAATAGGGAATGTTAGCGAAAGTATTGAAAATGCATATGACAAGGTAAAAAGAAAAGTTACAGAAAATAAATAGTATATATATATATATATATATATATATATATATATATATATATATATATGGAAGAAATGCTCTGAGATTTGCCAGTAAATAGGACTTTTGGAATGTACTTTGGAACTAGTACCTGAAAATGTACAACATTAAAGGGGTATTTCCTCTCTGCCTGACCACAGTGCTCTCTGCTGACACCTCTGTCCATTTTAGGAACTGTCCGTAGTAGAAGCAAATCCCCATAGCAAACCTCTCCTGCTCCAGACAATGCCTAAAATGGACAGAGGTGTCAGCAGAGAGCACTGTGGTCAGGCAAAAAGGAAATTAAAAAAGGAAAGAACTTCCTGTGGATCATAACAGCAGCTGATAAGTACTGGAAAGATTAAGATTTTTTAATAGAAGTAATTTACAAATATGTTTAACTTTCTGGTACCAGTTGATTAAAAAAAAAGGTTTTCCAGTGGATTACCCCTTTAAGAAGAAAAAAATATCACTTTAAAATAAACATATTTACTGGATCTGTAAAAAATACAAAGCTTTCTAGTTTTTTTCCATTTTTTGTATGCTGTATAATGTCTAGGCTTCGGTGATGTTCAACTGGGAATCACCTACAGCAGTGGTCTCCAAACTTTGGATAGAACAGGAAGTGTCGACCTATTATTAGGCTCAGTAGCCAGAATAAAAGCTGCAAGATTTCAGAATTCTTACTTCTCAAAAAAATAAAGGGAACACTTAAACAACACAATGTAACTCCAAGTCAATGACATTTCTGTGAAATCACACTGTCCACTCAGGAAGCAACACTGATTGATAATCAATTTCACATGCTGTTGTGCAAATGGAACAGACAAAAGGTGGAAATTATAGGAAATTAGCAAGACACCCCCAATAAAGGAGTGATTCTGCAGTTATTGACAAAAGACCATTTCTCAGTTCCTATGCTTTCTGGTTGATGTTTTGGTCACTTTTGAATGCTGGAGGTGCTTTCACTCTAGTGGTAGCATGAGACGGAGTCTACAACCCACATAAGTGGCTCAGGTAGTGCAGCTCATCCAGGATGGCACATCAATGCGAGAATGTGGCAACAACGGTTTGCTGTGTCTGTCAGTGTAGTATCCAGAGCATGAAGGTGCTACCAGGAGACAGGCCAATACATCAGGAGACGTAGAGGAGGCAGTAGAAGGGCAACCACCCAGCAGCAGGACTGCTACCTCCGCCTTTGTGCAAGGAGGAGCAGGAGGAGCACTGCCAGGGCCCTGCAAAATGACCTTCAGCAGGCCACAAATGTGCATGTGTCCACTCAAATGGCATGAGGGCCCGATGTCCACAAGTGGGAGTTGTGCTTACAGCTCAACACTGTGCAGGATGTTTGGCATTTGCCAGAGAACACCAAGATAAGCAAATTCGCCACTGGTGCCCTGTGCTCTTCACAGATGAAAGCAGGTTCACATTGAGCACATGTGACAGACGTGACAGAGTCTGGAGACGCCGTGGAGAACGTTCTGCTGCCTGCAACATTCTCCAGCATGACCGATTTGGAGGTGGTTCAGACATGGTGTGGGGTGGCATTTATTTGGGGGGCCGCACAGCCCTCCATGTGCTTGCCAGAAGTAGCCTGACTGCCATTAGGTACTGAGATCCTCAGACCCCTTGTGAGACCATATGCTGGTGCGGTTGGCCCTGGGTTCCTCCTAATGCAAGACAATGCTAGACCTCATGTGGCTGGAGTGTGTCAGCAGTTCCTGCAAGAGGTAGGCATTGATGCTATGGCGCGCCCGTTCCCCAGACCTGAATCCGATTGAGCACATCTGGGACATCATGTCTCGCTCCATCCACCATTGCCCCAAAGACTGTCCAGGAGTTTGATGGATGCTTTAGTCCAGGTCTGGGAGGACATCCCTCATTAGACCACCACCTCATCAGGAGCATGCCCAGGAATTGTAGGGAGGTCATACGGGCACATGGAGGCCACACACATTACTGAGCCCCATTTTGACTTGTTTTAAGGACAATACATCAATGTTTGATCAGCCTGTAGTGTGGTTTTCCACTTTGATTTTGAGTGTAACTCCATATCCAGACCTCCATTGGTTGATAAATTTGATTCCCATTGATAATTTTTGTGTGATTTTGTTGTCAGCACATTCAACTATGTAAAGATGAAAGTATGTCATACAATTAGTTCATTCATTCAGATGTAGGATGTGTTTTCTTAGTGTTCCCTTTATTTTTTGAGCTATATATATATATATATATATATATATATATATATATATATATATATATATAGACAAAGAATAAGTCAGCCAGCACTTTAGTTGATACCAAACTATTATATGGACCTGGCCTGT
This sequence comes from Hyla sarda, assembly GCF_029499605.1. Classification (NCBI taxonomy): domain Eukaryota; kingdom Metazoa; phylum Chordata; class Amphibia; order Anura; family Hylidae; genus Hyla; species Hyla sarda. The sequence goes on from NC_079193.1 coordinate 35,464,751, forward strand.
AGTGTTGAGCGGCATAGGCCATATTCGAATTCGCGAATATTCGCGAATATATGGACGAATATTCGTCATATATTCGCGAATATTCGCATATTCGTTATATTCTCGTTTTATTTTCGCATCTGCGAACATTCCCGTATGCGAAAAATTAACATATGTGAATATCAACATATACAAAATTCGCATATGCGAAAATTAGCATATGCGAAAATTAGCATATTCGAATTTTCGCATATGCGATTTTTCGCACGCCAGTCTCACACAGTAGTATTAGAGCCTTCTTTACACCACACAAGCTGGAAGCAGAGAGGGGTGATCACTGTGATGTGTACTGTGGAAAAAAAAAAAAAAAAAAAAAAAAACGAATATTCGTAATTACGAATATATAGCGCTATATTCGCGAAATTCGCGAATTTGCGAATATGCGATATTCGCGAATAATATTCGAATTGCGAATATTCGTGAGCAACACTACTGGCCTGCAGGTGCACGCTACTAGGCTAGATATACAGCAACAGAAGAATGCAGCAGCACACTGCCAGCACAAGGATATAGGGGAAACATGAATATGCAGTTAAAACATGGAGAGCTATACAGTTATGGTGTAATAGATGCAAATGTGAAACTATGAAATAGTGAGGACCGCCGGCGGAGACAAATTTGCGAGCTAAGTGCCTCACTATCTCATAGTTTCACATTTGCATCTATTACACCATAGCTGTATAGCTCTTCATGTTTTATCTGCATATTCATGTTTCCCCTATATCCTTGTGCTGGCAGTGTGCTGCTGCATTCTTCTGTTGCTGTATATCTAGCCTAGTAGCTTGCACCTGTAGGCCAGGTCCATATAATAGTTTGGTATCAACTAAAGTGCTGGCTGACTTATTCTTTGTCTGTATTGCACATACGGGGGAGTGGCTACCTCCATGTTGGCCTTGCACCCCACCCACCTCTATCAGGTGTGTATATAAGGTGTCTTGGATGTTCCAGACCCTGCCATGCTTACTGAACTGTTCAAACAGAGGCATATTCACAGTGTAGGGTCCTTCCCAATGAGGCCACCTTATCGCGGTGGGACGGTCCAAGCTATTTGACCGCCGGCGGAGACAAATTTGCAAGCTAAGTGCCTCACTATTTCATAGTTTCACATTTGCATCTATTACACCATAGCTGTATAGCTCTCCATGTTTTATCTGCATGTTCATGTTTCACCTATATCCTTGTGCTGGCAGTGTGCTGCTGCATTCTTCTGTTGCTATATATATATATAGAGTCATGGCCGTAAATGTTGGCATCTCTGAAATTTTCAAAGAAAATGAAGTATTTCTCACGGATAAGGATTGCAATAACACATGTTTTGCTATACACATGTTTATTCCCTTTGTGTTTATTGGAATTAAACAAAAAAAGGGAGGGAAAAAAGCTAATTGGACATAATGTCACACCAAACTCCAAAAATGGGCTGGACAAAATTATTGGCACCATTAACTTAATATTTGGTTGCACACCCTTTGGAAAAAATAACTGAAATCAGTCGCTTCCTATAACCATCAATAAGCTTCTTACACCTCTCAGCCGGAATGTTCGACCACTCTTCCTTTGCAAACTGCTTCAGGTCTTTCTTATTGGAAGTCGCCTTTTCCCAACAGCAATTTTAAGATCTCTGCACAGGTGTTCAATGGGATTTAGATCTGGACTCATTGCTGGCCACTTCAGAACTCTCCAGGGCTTTGTTGCCATCCATTTCTGGGTGCTTTTTGACGTATGTTTGGGGTCATTGTCCTGCTGGAAGACCCAAGATCTCGGACGCAAACCCAGCTTTCTGACAGTAGGCCTCATTCCGTTTTCGGTAAACAGTAGAATCATGTGCTTTACCAAAAAGCTCTATCTTAGTCTGTCCACAAGACATTTTCCCCGAAGGATTTTGGCTTACTCAAGTTCATTTTGGCAAAATGTAGTTTTGCTTTTTTATGTCTCTGTGTCAGCAGTGGGGTCCTCCTGTGTCTCCTGCCATAGCGTTTCATTTCATTTAAATGTTGAAGGATAGTTCGCACTGACACTGATGCTCCCTAAGCCTGCAGGGCAGCTTGAATATCTTTGGAACTTATTTGGGGCTGCTTTTCCACCATCCGGACTATCCTGCATTGACACATTTCATCAATTTTTCTCTTCCGTCCACACCCAGGGAGATTAGCTACAGTGCCATGGGTTGCAAACTTTTTGATAAAGTTGCACACTGTGGACAAAGGCAAATCTAGATCTCTGGAGATGGACTTGTAACCTTGAGATTGTTGATATTTTTCCACAATTTTGGTTCTCAAGTCCTCAGACAGTTCTCTTCTCCTCTTTCTGTGTCCATGCTTAGTTTGGCACACATAGACACACAATGCAAAGACTAAGTGAACTCCTCACCTTTTTATCTGCTTTCAGGTGGGCTTTCATATTGCCCACACCTGTTACTTCCCCTTAGGTGAGTTTAAAGGAGCATCACATGCTTGAAACAATCTTATTTTTCCTCAATTTTGAAATGGTGCCAATAATTTTGTCCAGCCGATTTTTGGAGTTTGGTGTGACATTATGTTAAAGGGGTTTTCCAGGAAAAAACTTTGTTTTATATATATATATATATCTCAACTGTCTCCAGAAAGTTAATCAGATTTGTAAATTACTTCTATTAAAAAATCTTAATCTTTTCAGTACTTATGAGCTTCTAAAGTTAAGGTTGTTCTTTTCTGTCTAAGTGCTCTCTGATGACACGTGTTTCGGGAACCGCCCAGTTTAGAAGAAGTTTGCTATGGGGATTTGCTTCTAAACTGGGCCGTTCCCGAGACAAGTGTCATCAGAGAGCACTTAGACAGAAAAGAACAACCTTAACTTCAGAAGCTCATAAGTACTGAAAGGATTAAGATTTTTTAATAGAAGTAATTTACAAATCTGTTTTACTTTCTGGAGCCAGTTGAAATAATTTGAACCGTGGTCTCCAAACTGTGGACCTCCAGCTGTGGCAAAACTACAACTTCCAGCATTCCCGGACAGTCAACTGATTATCATAATGAATTTCCCACCCATTTGATTCCCTGAATTGTCAGCCAAACTATAAACCCTCATATCTTAGGAACAGAAGAGCACATCAGGAAACCTTAAAAGGAGTGGGACCAGGGCAGCCTAAGTTATTTTATGATAATGCAATGATAATATTATCTCCTATCCATAGCTGATCTTGGGGTGCCTACTGCTGCTGGGACCCGACTAATCTTGAGAACAGGGACAAAATTGTGCACGACCAGCTCTCCATTCATTCTCTGTAGGGCCACCTGAGATTGCCAACTTCAGCAGCACTAAGCAATGCTCAGCAGCCCCTTAGAGAATGAATGGAGTACCAATCTGTACCATCTATCTTTAGTTTTGGGAATTGAAGGGTGCACAATTTTACTTTTCCTCTTAGGGGGCAAAAATGCTAGATGTACCTCTTGTGGTATTGAGTCCAAAGTGACAATTACTTGATCCAGCTCTATACAGGGAGAGCACTTAGGTTCATTCCCCACTGAGAACTGAGCAGTTGTGACCACCTTATTGACAGTCTAGACATCTACTATCCATAGCTGATCTCGGGGTACCTACTGCTGCTGGGACCCCCACAATCTTGAGAATGGAGACAAAATGATACAAGACCAGGGCTCCATTCATTCTTTGTAAGGCCACCAAACATTGCCAAGTTAAGCAGCTATCAACAATATTCAGCAGCCCCATACAGAATGAATGAAGTGAGGGGACCAATCTGTACAATCTCATCTTTAGTTTTGGAAATTAGAGGGGTGCACAATTTCACTTTTAGTCTTAGGGTTTAAAAAGGCTAAACACACCGCTTGAGGTATTGAGTTCAAAGTGACAATTACGTGATCCCCCACTCAACAGGGAGAGCACATAGGTTTATTCCCCACTGAGAGAGAAGTTGTGACCATATTGACAGTATAGACATTGTTAAATTGTCAAGGGGCAATCATCGATTATCTCAATGGGGCATAAGCCTAAGTGCTCTCCCAATTGAGGGCCAGTCTAGACCTTCACTAGCCTGAATGTGTGGAATGGCAGTGGTGATCCTTTGGTGATGGTGGTTGACGTTGGAAGAAGCCACATGTCTTCATTAAGATGTATCTTTCCCTTCCATTCTCCTACAGTATATTTGTTGGATGTTTCAGTATCTAGTTGGATCTAGGGATTTGGATCCCCCTTAATGTTAAAATATATAATAACACCTTTCTAAACACTTTGTATACTTGCAACAAAACACAATCCATCAACTCATATTCAGCATCAATATATATGGACGTATGAAACATCTGAAGGAGATTCTTCAAAATGGGGGTTGTTGGAGTCATCTCCATAGAAAATGGTCAAAGCTTTTATTGAGCTTCTACTTTATTATGATCTTTCTCAGGATAGCACCGGCTATAATAATTGGATCATTCTTCAATCTGACACATGTATTGATCACTGAAAGTCCAGGAATATGACTCCATTCAAAATACACAAAAATAAAATATCCTGGAAACCGTGTTCCTGGCGGGAGATTACATTGTATTTCAGCCCAGGGTCATCGGATATTTTGTAAACAAATGGAGCAGCATTGAAAACCTGTTACTTGTATGATTTATATTGGAAATAATTCTCTACAGTGGGAACCATATATTATTAACAAAGCTTTAACAAGATTTCTGTTGACATTAATAGATGTTGAATACAGGAAAAGGATGTCATTGTTTTTACTTTTCTTTTTAGTTTGCTGTTGTTTTTTAAAGGGGATGTGTACCTAGTTACAAAGTGGGGTTGGAATTTATAGAGAAGATCTGATGGGATAAGGAAGCTTAGGCTTTAAAAGGGTACTCCGGAGTACACCAAATGTTTTCAAATCTACTGGTGCCAGAAAGGTAAACAGATTTGTAAATTACTTCTGTTTAAAAATCTTAATCCTTCCAGTACTTATCATCTGCTGAGAAAATTGTGTAGTCTGGCCACAGTGCTCTCTGCTGACACCTCTGTCCATGTAAGAACTGTCTGGAGCAAGAGAGGTTTGCTATGGGGATTTTCTCCTGCTCTGAACAGTTCCTGACACAGACAGAGGTAGCAGCAGAGATCACTGATGTCAGACTGGAAAGAACTACACAGCTTCCTCTGGAGCATACAGCAGCTGATACGTAATGGAAGTATTAAGATTATTAAATAGAAGTAATTTACAAATCTGTTTAACTTTCTGGTACCAGTTGATTTGAAAACATTTGTTTTCCACCAGAGTACTCCTTTAACATCTGCCCTCTCCTTCCTGAAATCAAATGATAGTCAAACTTCTATAAAGTTACATATTGGGATCTCAGGGATCTTTGCTATATGGGCAGTGTTTACTCATATCTATATCCATACCTACACAATGATTCTATGGACTTCTATGGACATAATGTGAACTGTGCATTGCGGTTTATAGACTTTCTTTACAATTGTAAAATGCCTAACTAAACACACATAGACTACAAAGCTAAGAGATCTCTGATTAGGGACCGAATTGATAATACAAGTATATGAAATACATTTGTTAAAAAAAAAAAAAATGGAGTTTAAAAATAGAATCCTGAAATCTTGCAATTTTCATTCTGGCCACTAAGCCTAATAATAGGCTGTCACAGGAGTGTGGATGACATTAATCTAAAACAACTCATAAAAAGCGTGGGGTCAAAAAAAAAAATTCTTGTGATATTCGGACTGAAACAGATTTCTGACCATTGGATTTGCTACCTCTATTGGAATTGCTCCATCTCTGTGTAATCCTTGTAGAGCTGTAGCTACTCTTCATGCTGCCATATGGTGCTTCTATATAGTACCTCACTACAGAGTATCTCCCCTAGAAGCAATCAATTACATTTGTAATTTGCATAGAACCCAACAAAAAAATATAAAGTTTGGAAGTTATGCCAAGCTGTAATATGCCCATGTGTACGAGGCCTTACGGAAGACACTAATGAAAAGACAAAGCCACTTAATCGAATCATATGAAATATTAATAGGTTGGTTTCTCTGTTAACAGACAATCCCGATGTCCATTACTTTGCCCTCGTAGTAAGTAATTCTTGGAAGTAATTAACCCTTCATTGTAAATTATTCAGAACACAATCCCGGACGTCCTTCTTATATGCGGTTACTAAGCCCGAGATAATCCCCCGATGTACACTCTGCTGTATTTATACTGGAACCGTTTTTGCCTTCAAACAGCGTTAAGCGTTACCAGCGCGGAGGAACGATAAAAAAATATACATTAAGATAAAAGACTCACGAAGGGGCTATGATATTTGTCGTCTTTTTTGAAGGTTAATTAAAACATAAAGAAACATTCATAAGCTGAGTCTTAAGCCGATATTTACCGTAGAAGTTGCTTACGTTGTTCTCTCAATTTACATCGATTTCATGGGTTGCGGTCATCAAATGTTAAAAGTAACTTTTCCCACTAGAATGTTTCCATAGAAGATATACTAATCGCGTTTTTTCGGTGTTCTGCGGTGTAAATGTCAGTAGTATCAGAAAAGCGGGCTTCATTATAATATTTTATAGGAAAACAGAAGTATAAAACATATCCTTTCAAGCCTAGGTTTCCAAACTGCGGACCTCAAGCTGAAGACTGGTGTAAGACTCACGGCTGCAAGCAGTACACTCACAGAGGTAGTGGATCCGCTGGACCTGTGTGGCAGATAACATGGGCCGTGTCAGGGTATCAGAAAAGCGGGCTTCATTATAATATTTTATAGGAAAACAGAAGTATAAAACATATCCTTTCAAGCCTAGGTTTCCAAACTGCGGACCTCAAGCTGAAGACTGGTGTAAGACTCACGGCTGCAAGCAGTACACTCACAGAGGTAGTGGATCCGCTGGACCTGTGTGGCAGATAACATGGGCCGTGTCAGGCAGAGGGGTCTAAGGTGCCGCTGGTTTTCACCAAAGCCCGCTGCAAAGCGGGATGGCTTTTTTGCGTCAGGTGGCACACAGGTTGGCGGCTGAGGTGATGTGAGGCACAGGAGGAATAGCCAAGACGTGGTCTGGATAGCAGGAGGTCTTGACTGGCGGCACAGGAGCGCAGTCAGGAGCGTAGCAGGAGGTCTAAAGGCAGGCCACAAGGAGCAAGGTCAGGTGACGGAATGAAAGGGTCTGGAACACAGCAAGGCTAAACAAACTAATGCTTTCTCTAGGGCACTGGGTCAACAAAGATCTAGCAGGGAGTTATGGGAGGTGCAGATATTTATAAAAAAAACGGTGCAGGTGCAAAACATAATTACGGGCGCACTAGCCCTTTAAATCAGAGAGCTCCGGCGCGCGCGTGCCCTAGGAGGCGGGGGCACACGTGCTGAGGGAGGACAGAGGAAGGAGAAGCGCATGGGGGTGCGAGACGGGCTGGAACTCGCATGCGGGGCATCCCGCGATGCGAATCCCGGCCGCCGGCTGGAGAAGTGAGAGGGAGGATGTGCTCACAGCCAGCGTGTCTGGCCAGAGCGCAGGATGTAACAACCGAATTTAAGTTATAATGCTTTTACGCAGTGGTCTCCAAACTGTAGACCTCTAGCTGTTTCAGAACTACAACTTCCAGCATATACTATTTTCCTCCATAGTGTCTCAGTTGTACAATTCAAACAATGTTAATTTCAACCAGATATGAAAATCTTATGATATTCGTGGTAATGCTCGTATATGAATGCTTGAACTTAATTTGTGGAAGACACGGCTTTAAAACGGCAATGTGAATACAGGCAATAGGCAAAGGGAAAAGTTTAGCCAGCTCACCGCTTTAAGTAGTCCGATCTCCGAGCACCCATCAGAATAGTTGGAAGCAGGGATAGAAGCCGAACCGGTTCCTCAGTATTGCATGAACACAGGTGAAGCAAAAGGTGTCCAGTTCCCCAAAAAACTATTAAAATTTTTTACTTTAATAGTCCATATTAAAAACACCCAATGTGAGTATAAAAACCCAATATGCCGACGCGTTTCGGACCATAAGGTCCTTAATCATGGCAATGAAGGAAAATGCATAAAGACCTTATATACCTTATGCTCAAAACACATGCTTGCTGGGAACCTCCCATACACCGTCTGGAAGTCGGAGTCTGTCCTCACTTCCTGGGAGGGACCAATACGGCCAGGTAGATTAACCCTTTAATGCCAAGAAACATAGAATAAAGACACCAGGACTATATTCCCTTTGTCTATCTCTGTTTTTTATCCAATAAATTCCCGCACTAACTCAATGGATATCTTTTATCTAAGTCTGCTGCATACAGCTCTGACAATCTGTCTAAAAAATAAATAGTTGCCCTACAAGAATTGACAAATAATAACGAGATCATAATGGGGGGGGGGGGACTGATAAAGGGGCAGCAATGGTTGTTCTTGATAGGCTATTGTATAGAAAATTGGTTACTGAAATGCTTAATGAGGTATAGATGTATAGATGCATCAGTACGGATCCGGTTGACTGTATTGAAAAGAAACTTGACATGCTGCTTACGCAGGGTGCCAGTTTGGGTATTATTTCCAAGCAGCAACAGGAATTTATGTCTCCATCTTATCCAGAATTCCCAGTGTTCCACACATTGCCCAAAATACATAAAAATGTTTTTCCACCTCCGCTACGACCTATCGTAGCTGGAATAGGGGCCGTGCTGGAAAGACTGGGCTCATGGATAGACACCTTGTTGCAGCCTCTGGCTGTTCGAACATTAGGTTATGTTAAGGATACTAAATCCCTGCTGAGTGCTATGGGCAATATGAAATGGAAAGATGGTTGTGCATGGATATCTTGCGACATGGTATCATTACATTCATATATCCCGCATGCAGTAGCACTTATAGCAATGGAATATCACAATAAGAAATATAGTCGGTATGATGATGTTTTATGTCAATTTATTCTAGAAGTGTTATATTTTTTGTTATTCACAATTATTTCCATTTTGACAGTCATTTCTATATCCAGGACTCAGGTTGCCCTATGAACGTGAAGCTCTCGCCTATGTTGGCAAATTTGTATTTGGCTTACTGGGAGGAGTGTCATCTATATTCTGCCAGAAATCCATTCTCATCCTATATAGGATGGTATGGCAGCTATATGGATTACCTCCTCCTAGTTTGGCCTGTTAAGGACTTTCTAACTTACATTAATGATAATGCAATGAACCTCAAGTTCACCCTGGAATGGGGAGGTGAATGCGTTAATTTTGCAACATTACATGGAGATAGAAAGGAGGGTTGCATTCGTACAAGGTTATATTGGAAGCCAACATCTAGCAATAGCATCTTATCTGCCACCAGCTGTCACCCTAAGCATGTAACACGCAATCTCCCAGTAGGAAAATTCGTCAGGGCCAAAAGGGCCTCTTCTGATGTCACTGCATATGATGAATCCTGCCGTGATATCAAGGAAAGGTTGATGCAAAGGGGTTATAGTGTAAATACCCTGAATAGAGCAAAAATTATTGTGGCTTGTAAGGATCGCGACCTCTATTTTTGTTCTGATGCTGTCAAAGTACGTGGGAGCAATGCAAGTAGGAATATGCAAGGTTCAAACTATCCGGTGACTTTTTCCACTCCTTACAGTGTGCAAATTGCAGAGATCAAAAATATTTTACAAAAACATTTACCTTTATTATATGATAATGATGACATCTGTAAGGTTTTAAATGATGGCGTTAGATTAGTAGCTAAGAAAGGTAGATCCTCATAAGGAAGGCTGTCTAATAGCTATTTCAGAAGTGATAACCGCAACGAATGTTGGTTGAACAAGCAAAGTAAACAAGCACAAGTGTTCATGCCCAAAGACTCATCAGAAAACAGTATTTGTGACAGTCACATTTACCCCGGACATACCCTACAAGGGTATCAGCAGAAGAACACCGTGTCCTCAGCTTATCATAAGGCATTGTCCAATATAGACATCTCCTTTAGGCCTCACTTAGTTTTCATTTTGTGGCTCTTTTTTCACGCACTTGGCTTTTCTTCACTTTTATTTTTTGACTACATATTCAAGGAATAATAAAGCACAATGTCACAATGTTTCTTTCCTTCAGCAGGACAGAAAGGACGTTCTGTCTCCTGCCTATTGTTTGTGATACAATTGTCACTATGCCCGGTGTTCCATCCAGATCCAGCCAATTCTGTTGGTTCCAACCTTTTCATGCAATGTTTCCTGACACCACAGTCTGTGCGGCTCAGAATTCGATTTCATGTGCCAGAATTCACCGTAATAGGTTAATGAGAACGTGTAGAGAACATTGTGAGGAGTGGGCTCAATGTGAAGAAGGCTAATTCTATTTCTTTGTTAATGGTAATCGATGTTTGTTCATGTGGCCGCTTTACAGATCTATTTATTTTTCTTTCAGACTAGAAAAGTTTGATCTTAGTTCTTTAGTTAGAGTAAATTAAAGGGTTACTCCACCCACAGACATCTTATCCCCTATCCAAAGGATCAAGGATAAGATGTCCCGGGGGTCCTGCCGTTGGGACACCCTGCGATCTCCGTTCAGCACCCAGCATTCTAAACAGTATGTTTAGAATGCTGGGTTTCCGCGCTCGGCTGTAACACCCCCTCCCATAGACATGAATGAAGGAGGCGTGGCATGAAACCATGAGGGGGCGCGGTGTGACTCATGTCTCTGGTCGCGGAAACCCAGCGTTCACTATATACTGTTTAGAATACCGGTTGCTGTACGGGTGCTGCACAGAGATCGCGGTGGGTCCCAGCAAGGGGATTCCCGGGATAAGATGTCTGTGGGCAGAATGCCTCTATAAAACATCATATGTGAATTTCTATGATAATTCTCCAGCTTCAGCATGATATAACATACATTGTGCAAAACTAAGTCAATGGCCAAAGGCAGTGTCACCACCCAAGGCACTGAACTTTTGTCTAGAGCCTGGACTCCTGAGTAGAAGGTTCCCTCAGTCTGATCATAACTTGAACTACATGTTTTGAATATAACAGAAGAGTTCAACTTTTTTTCTTCACATGACAAAAGAACAAATACTTGATGGGATCTGTTAGGACACATTGTTCCTTGTTGTGCCCCTTAAAAGAATGTCCTATAAGGCATAACAGATGGAAGTTATTCGATGGGGCACAACGTCCGTTTGAAAGAGGCTTTATTCCTTTATTTTATGAAGGTCAAAACATGATGTCATGGCCTTTTTAAAATAAATTTTGTTAGCATTGCAGATGCTCTAAAATACCTTTCTCCCAATGAACATTAATGGGGTGTCCAGTGAAGGGACAACCTGTGTATGGTGTCAGAAAGTACAATAAAGCAACTTACTAATATAATGTTATCAGCCATAATGCACATATTTCTTAATATCAGCTGAGCTCTCCCCCTTGTTGCTGTGACATCACGTCACATTCAGAGCTCCCATTCCTGCTCCCCCCTACCCTCCTATCTGATTAGGAAAGGACCAGTAATGAGAAGAGGAAGCTCATATTACTACTGTTCATTAGATATTGGGGCAGCAGGAAGGCTTTATCAGTCAGGCTAGGTTTCCACACAGTTTTTTTCGGGTGTTTTTTTTTTTTTTTGGGGGGGGGGGGGGGGGGGGGAATTGCCACTGCGGTTTTTAAACCAAAGTCAAAAGTGCATTCAAAAGGAATGTACTTCTCCTTCTTACTGGGTCTCCTTCTTACTTTGGCTCAAAAACTGCAGTCCCAGTTTAAAAAAAAAAAAAAAATCTAATGAGCAGTAATATGAGTTCCCCTTCTTCACATAAATGGTCTTGTCCTGAGCAAACAGGAAGTGAGGGAGGAGCAAGGATGGGCAGTCCATCCAGTACAAGCCAAACAGCTCAGCTGATTTTGAAGTATGGATAATAACATTATCTTAGTAAGTTGCTTTATTATACTTTTTGACACCATGCCCAGGTTTATTTCTCCCACTAGACAATCCTTTCAAGAATTGTTTTGACCACAATGATTTTTTTCATTTTGGTTTGGTGCTTAGGGATGTGACATCCCAGGCCAGTTCTGCCTCTCAGTGGGTGATTGGATCAGTGGGCACAGCTTGGACCTGAGCTCTGTGATACCAGTGGCAATGTGGGAAAAAGGTAAGTGTGTTGTTGTTTTTTATGCATATACATGAGCATACATATTAACAAGTATGCTGTCAAGACAACCCCTTTAACTATCCACATTCAGCTACTTGGCGCTAAACCATACCCTTCTATTAACATGGCAATACAGCGCTGAAGCATCACAGTGCACATACCCTCATCGCCATCAGGCTCTTTCTATGCCAAATAAAACATTATCTTCGTGAATAATTTCTTAATGTTCCTGGGGGTGGTGTGGGGGGAGAGGAATTTTTGAATGTCTGCTGTTACTGAAAATTCTTTGCAAATGGCCCTGACATCATCCTTCGACCTTCATAAAATAAATGAACAGACCTTGACATTGAAAAATGGCTTCTGCCGAGCACGGAGGCTGAAGGTGTCAGTCTGTTGTGTACTTCCAGCCTTACTCTTTCTCGTTCAATTATAACTTTATAACTATGTAATTATGATTTTCATGGGTCACATAATGCATTGCATCAGCTTACTGAGTACAGAAGTTATTTGTTTTTACTACTTCTTTGTCATTACTCTGCCAAGTGACCTCACTAGAAATTGGGCATAGAATGGCATTATATACACCAAAATGTGTTAGGAGGCATTTGAGAATATTAAATAGTTTCTGGGCAAAAATCCAGCTCTCAAAATCCATGATTTTGCAATATATTTTGTCTTCTGTGAAAACACATTTTAGCTTGGATGTAGTCCTATAATTGTCATCTACTAACTTACCTAAAGTTGATACTTCCATTTCAGAGTGGGGTTCTACCATAACATCTGCTTTTAATTACTCTACGTCTATAGTAATTGGTTTCCCCCTTGCTACGCTCCCCCTTCTCCATTTGGTGTCAGTCACTGCACTGACACCTCCCCCCTCTGCCAGCCACTGCACTGACACCTCCCCCCTCTGCCAGCCACTGCACTGACACCTCCCCCCTCTGCCAGCCACTGCACTGTTTGCCCATTCACTACAGAATATGTACTTAAAAATAAAAAACTCTCCCCAGTGCTGCACCTCCCCACATTTTCTCACCTCTGTCTGTTGATCGGGCTCTAGACTTGGTCAATAATCTATTATTAAAGGGGTATTCCTGCCAAAGAAGGGGATATGATGTCTGATCGTGGGGGAGCCTACTGCTAGGACCCACCCCACGATCTCCCTGCAGCATCCGGATTATATGACGGGCTGCTGCTTCAGTCTCGGAAACCATTGTGTTTCTGGGACTGGAGGTGTCACGTTGTGTCACACCGCCTCGTGACATCACGCCCCCTACATTCATGTCTATGGGAAGGGGTGTGACGGCCATCATGTCCCTTCCCATAGACATGAATGGAGGGGGACTTTTCATGGGGCACTTTTCCAGTTGCCAGTCATCTAGTGTGTATAGGGACCAATAGAGGGAAAGATGAGATCTTTTGTTTTTAATGTGCCTCCATACTGTTGTCCTGAAAGGAGATATATAGTCAGAGTACTGCCAACTATATAACATGTATGACCAGCCTTAAAGAGGTTGTCCATGACTGGAAAAATGCTTTTTCTTTTTTGCAAAAACAGCACCACTCCTGTCCACAGATTTTGTGTAGGACCAGTCCCAATCCCTTCAATGGATGAGAGCTGCAATACCAGACACAACCTGCGGACAAGAGTAGTGCTGTTTTTGCAAAAAAAGAAGCAGCATTCTTCTAATACTGGACAACCCCTTTAAGGTACCAATACACGCAATAGCTGTCATCGGAACCTTTGGTTAGACAACACTTACACTATCTCTCCTGTATCTCTATTGAGTGTTCCTGTTTTTTTTTTAATGAAAAGAAGAGAGGTAAGCCGCTGGTAGTGGTTTATCACTCGGAGAGCAAAAGGATCAGATTGGTGAAATCCAACATGCCCTGTACTTCTATTGAGCGGAATAGTTTTTTCTAATATGTAGGGGGACCTTTACAGACAAGATTAGGATTCGCCTCCCTACCTCACACACATGCATACTGTTTACTAAAAAAACAAACATGTTTGGATGTCCGATTCTCATCTCTATGTTACTGTGCATATCTATCTATCTATGATGGACCATAGCCTTTTGTAGCCAAAGGAGTGGTGGTCACATCAACATGATCATTTTCCACCATTGGTCAAGGTCTGGGTTTGCACCACAATCAACAATCATTCTTTTAGCCATCTCCTGAGGACCGTATATGCCATTTAGTTTGGTCTAATGTTAGTCCCAAAAATGGATTGTCTTCTGCTAGGCTTTTGACGCAACTGTTGCATTAATTTATTGTTGTGCCAGATCACAGGCCTACCTACAAATCCTATGGTAATGTAAAGGGCCAATCTGATCCTGGTATTGTGGGTCTAAGCAAAATAGAATAAGACCTTGTGCCAATGACAAGAAATTTTGAGAATAGAGCCTCAATTCATGAGTGCAGGAGTTTGTGGATCTCTAAGGCTAGGTTCACACTACGGAATTTCTGACCGGAATTCCTTTCACAAATTTTGTTGCAGCAGAATCCTCTTGCTGGCAGTGGGATTCCGCTGCACACTCAGGATTTCAGTGGCAGGACGTGTTCAATCTTCGGGCGGTATCTGCTCAGCAGACATTGACGTCTATGGGGGAGGCAATGTCCATGTGGTCCTAGTGCCGACTGATTCAGTCAGCACTTTCCGCACCCAGAAACTCCAGACAGAATTTTTCTGTCTGGAGCGTTGTAAGTGTGAACCTATCCTAAGAGAATGCCTATTAGTTCTAAGCAGTTAACCTAGAAAAAGTTGATTTTTTTAAATTGTACTATTCAATTAATCTATACTTATTTATGTCATTTTTGACCTTGTATAAATAAAAGTGCCGCTAATATGTTTGATTTTGTTAGCATTCACCGAACATATTTTAAGAATTTCAGGTGCTTAATTCATTGTTGATTTGCTCTGCTAAAGCCTCTCGCACTATGTCTTACAGACATATTGTTTAATAGGTTAATTGCTGTAAAATCCGTATTCTCATATATCTGTATAAACTAATTAATCTGAAGAAGATTATCCATGAAACAATTAATGAAGTTTTTTTTGCCAGTTATCTTTTCAGAAGTAGTAATAATAAATAAATTGTCGTGACCTCAATGAAGGGGATATTTAGTAAAGTGATAGCGAAATTCATTGTGGTACCTCACATAATTCCATCAGTCAGGGTTATCATCTTAATATTAGAAAATAATTAAGTGATAAGAGATCAAATTTGAATACAGCAACTGAGAGTCAATGAGCTGAATATCTAATGTTCGCTGAATACACAAAGGCAGTGCCGATTCTGTGTCAATGGTGAAAACTTTTGTTTTACACAGAATTATTTTCGTTTTTATTTATGCATTCAGAAATAAAGATAGTTTTTTTTACAGTATAAAATATTGTTGATCTTCTAGGAAAATTATTTTATTATAATTTATCTTTTCTGTGTTACAGGAAGATATGGATCACAAGTATTATACGTCTAGAATGTTTGGACCATTGGATTCAGCCAGTCGGGATTTATGGGTCAACATCGATCAAATGGAAAAGGAAAAAGTAAAGATTCACGGAATTCTATCAAATACTCATCGGCAAGCAGCTGTAAGTTATTGTAATATAGGTCTTAGTACAGGTTGCCCACTGAACCAATACATGCCTAGTTATTGCTTACCTGCCTGTCCCAGTTCTGAAGCAACCAAACACCTTTTTATTTTGGGAGTCCTAGCCTTTACTTTCTTGTTGAGCAGTTGCTCATTACTTCAATTCCCAGAATGCATTGCTTTCTCTCAGCTCTTTATCACAGTTGTCCCATCCTTCTAACTCCAATCCAACTGCACTCCCGCCAGTTCCCTGCCAAAAGTTGTTGCAAAACATCTAATTTCACCACAGGCTGTCAATAAGGTTGCAAAACCTAATATTCCTTTCCTGTCTGCTCCTCTGCCTCTGGCATTGTTCATCACAAAGCAGCACGCTGTAATCAGACCTCATTCTCCCGAAATGTCTTAATAAAGTATATGACAGAGAGATGGTGATGTAGCTGTAGGAGTTGGTCAAAAGGGATGAGATCCCTCAGGGCACAGGGGGTAGTGCTAGAGCTTAGTGAGGAGATCCAACACACCTCCTGAGAGATTAGAGGATGACGTGTTGTCTCAGGGGAGAGCGGTGCCTGGGGGCTGCTGAGATGACACCACACTGAAAATGAAAGGACTATAAGACCTCCTGTCTTGGGTGAATCATTCCAGCGGAATCAGCTCAGAAATTCCTTGCCATCTATTGAAACTGGCACATTTCTGAGTGGTCCTAGTGCTGGCTTGTTTTAGCTGCGCCAAATTTTTATCTTGGAATATCTTCGGGTGGAGATTTTGTAGTATCAGTGAGCCCTAATAGTAAAGGATTGCATGTGGGCCGTGCCATAAACTCTTACTTGTATATATATTATTTATGTTGTAAAATGAGTATTTTAGCATCAGGCTTGTCCATGAGTCATGGACAAGAGATGACTCATGGACAAGGCTGCATGAGCCTCCCACCAATCACCTCCCACCACCACAAGGAAGGGACACACCCCCTTCCCCTAATAGAATCGCTAACACTGTGAGCTAATAAAAATAGGTATTTTTTATAATAAATATAGGTGATAGAGGCATAAAAATTAGATGTACATGGTCAGAATTAGTTACTGAGTAACATATTATTATTATTTTGTAAGATCTGACAGGCACGCTTTAAAGACTTTCTCCATAGAAAATAAGAGTTTTGACCATACACACACTGTAACCAGTTCATTTGGAGGAACCATTATCCTGCACTTTTTGTATTGGTGCAGGTCCCAGGGGTCAGACCTCTTTGATCCACTAGTCATCCCTTATCCACTGACCAGGAGATAACATTCTGAAATGAGAGAGAGACCACCAGTTAGTCTTCTTTGTCAGTATTCTACATGGACCTACCAAATATGTGGTATGATAGGATGTGGTATGATGGCTCACCAGTTCCTACGGCCTTTGTGCTGCAACTTGTTCAGGGTTCGTCCGACTCTTTTTTTTGCACGTAACGGACACTAAACGAGTTTTAGCACCATTGACACCTTTGGGTCCCAATGGATCCCATTTACTATAATGGGGTGCATCGGGTGTCCGGTATTTTACAGGAGTTGAACAGAGTAAAAAATAGGACATAGGACCAACGAAATTCCTTTTACCGCAGCACAGCGGCCATGTGAATAGGCGCTTACTTCTATATCCCTTAAGGATGATGCCAACCCCTAGACTATATTCACACAGCAGAATTTCTGCCTGGATTTCCGCACTGAAATACCCATGGAATTTCTGCATGCTTTTAAAGTCAATTCACTTCAATGGGATTCCGCAGTCGGCATTCTGCAAAAATATAAGTCATGTCTTATATTTTTGCGGAATTTGGCTTGAATTCGGCCAAAGTAATGCGGCCACGGAATTCCCAAATCTATGCGGAATTTCTGTTGTGTGAACATAGCATAAGGCAATGTACACTCAGTGGAATATCTGCAGTTACAAAAAAATGATGGCAGAATTCTGGCAAAATTGTGGCGGAATTTCTTTGTGCTCAAAACACAGAATTCTGCTGAAATTCAAAGCCTCATTGAGTTTAACGGGATTCCACCACCAGTTCTGCAAAATTTAAAGGCATTCATCAGGATCCCTTTAAACATAATGGAGAGATTTATCAAAACCTGTGGAAATGTTGACCAGTTGCCCATAGCAATCAATCAGATCGCTTCTTTCATTTTTAAGAGGCCTTTAAAAAAAAAAAATGAAAAAAGCGATCTGATTGGTTGCTATGGGCAAATGGTCAGCTTTTCCTCAGTACAGGTTTTGATATAGCTCTCCCAATGTGCTTTAAAGGGGTACTCTTTTTTTAAATCAACTGGTGCCAGAAAGTTAAACAGTTTTGTAAATTACTTCTATTTAAAAATCTTAATCTTTCCAGTACTTATCAACTGCTGTATGCTTCACAGGAAGTCATTTTCTTTTTGAATTTATTTTCTGTCTGACCACAGTGCTCTCTGTTGACACCTCTGTCTATGTCAGGAACTGTCCAGAGCAGGAGCAAATCCCCATAGCAAACCTATCCTGCTCTGGACAGTTCCAGACACAGACAGAGGTGTCAGCAGAGAGCACTGTGGTCAGATAAAGGAAATCAAAAAGAAAATAACTTTCTGTGGAGCATACAGCAGCTGATAAGTACTGTAAGGATTAAGATTTTTATATAGAATTAATTTACAAATCTGTTTAACTTTCTGGCACCAGTTGATTTAAAAAATATTTACATTTCGGTGGAATTTCTGCCATGTGAACATAGCTTAACCCCTTAAGGACCAAAGACATACCAGTACGTCCTGAGTCCTTTCCCTTTTTATAATGCGGGGCCACGACACGGGCCAGTCCCGGCCTCTAACAACGGCCGGGACCCGTGGCTAATAGCGCGCAACAGTGTAAATAAAAATAAACATTTGTGGTATCGCCGCGTGCGGAAATGTCCAACTTATAAAAATATATCGTTAATTAAACTGCACGGTCAATGGCGTACGTGCAAAAAAATTCCAAAGTCCAAAATAGTGTATTTTTGGTCACTTTTTATCTCATGAAAAAATGAATAAAAAGTGATCAACAAGTCCGATCAAAACAAAAAGGTAACCGCTAAAAACTTCAGATCACGGAGCAAAACCATACCGCCCCATACACAGTAAAATAAAAAAGTTATAGGGGTCAGAAGATGACAATTTTAAACGTATACATTTTCCTGCATGTAGTTATGATTTTTTCCAGAAGTAGGACAAATCAAACCGATATAAGTAGGGTATCATTTTAATCGTATGGACCTACAGAATAAAGATAAGGTGTCATTTTTACCGAAAAATTTACTGCGTAGAAACAGAAGCCCCCAAAAGTTACAAAATGGCGTTTTTTTTTTCAATTTTGTCTCACATTGATTTTTTTTTCCATTTCGCCGTATATTTTTGGGTAAAATGACTGATGTCACTGCAAAGTAGAATTAGTGGCGCAAAAAATAAGCCATACTATGGATTTTTAGGTGCAAAATTCAAAGGGTTATGATTTTTTAAAGGTAAGGAGGAAAAAACAAAAGTGCAAAAGCGGAAAAAACCCCGGTCCTTAAGGGGTTAATAATGCTTTCCCTGCAGTACAGGTCCAGTGTTTCATATATTATACTGTACACCCATTACATGTTATGCGGTTTCTATGAATCAGCAGTGATCTCTTTAGATTCCATTACCACTTACTCAACGCTCGGAGTATAAAAATTGTGTTTTCTGCAACGGAAAATAAAATAGCAGCTCGATGTGAAGTCTTAATGTACAGAAATAAACTTAATGAGACTTAGAATAGTAACAGTTTCTAAAAGGCAAGCTGTGTGAAATAGCCTGGTTCGAGCTGTGTGAAATAGCCTGGTTCGAGCCTTTCAGGGAGAGCGGATAATGGAAGGACGGGAAACTGCAGGTGATTAAAGTCAGAAATGACTACCCTCCGCATTACACTGTGCTGTGACCTACTAGCACCCTGGGCAGCTGTAATGTGGACTGGAATAATGTTTTTTGTTCCTAAAGCGTACCTAGTAGGCAAGACAGAAAAGAGAAAAAAGGTGCGTTCCCAGTGTGATAAAGTACTAGATAAACTCTCGCCAGTAGTTGTCTGAAGGCCTACCAGACAGTGTTGTGCTGAGGGTACAACACCATAAAGGGTACGCAAACTTGCAGGTAGTCAAGACGATGATCGGTTGCCGTAGCGTCCTCTTGAGGTCAGGCCAGATCCTCGGTGGTCAGCAATGCATATAAATCGGAATTGACTTTACACAGAGACCATCAACACTTAAAGGAGTACAGCAAGATAGGGGATAAGTGTCTGATCACGGGGGAGTCCGACTGCTGGGACCTTCGCGATCTCCCGTATGGAGACCTGGTGATGTGAAGAATTCTGAGTCTTAAAGAGAACTGTGTCCCGAACAGCAAAGGCACTGCTATTGGATCAGACGCACACACTTGCCTCATAATATTGGTTGGTGGGGGGGGGGGGGGGGGGGGGGGGGAGGGGTTGCAATCTTGCTCTGCCCACTATTTTGCTCCCTGGACACAGTTCTCTGCAACCCCTCTGCTCTTATGTATTCAGCTTTTCCACAGCTTTTCCTGATCTGTGTGCTTGCTCTCTGGAGGCTGTCAGAGCGGTTCTCTGCAGCCCCTCCGTTCTCTTTGCTCAGGGGGACATTTTTTACTACAGCCTCCTTTCCTCCTTCCCCTTCACACAACCAGCAGCACAGCAGTAGGATATGTTCTGTATCATGTCCCTGATCTCTTTGCACACTCTGACAGCTGTCAGAGCAGAGTCATCAGTCATCACGCACCGGCCTATAACACGCACCCTCATTTTACCAAGGATATTTGGGTAAAAAAAGTTTTTTACCCAAATATCCACGGTAAAATGAGGATGCGTGTGTGCGCGTGTATACCCCGATACACCCCCAGGAAAGGCAGGGGGAGAGAGGCCGTCGCTGCCCGCTGCTCTCCCCCTGCCTTTCCTGGGGTCTAGAGCCCTGCTGCCGGCCCTTCTCTCCCCCTGGCTATCGGTGCCGCTGCCCATTCTGCCCCCCTGACTATTGGTACCGGCGCCCCATTGCCGGCGCCGATAGCCAGGGGTAGAGAAGCGACGCCGACAGCCAGGGGGAGAGAAGGGGCAGCGGCACCCATTGCCGGCACCGCTGCCCCGTTGCCTCCCCCCATCCCCGGTGGCATAATTACCTGTTGCCGGGGTCGGGTTCGCGCTGCTGCAGGCCTCCGGCGTGCGTCCCCTGCGTCGTTGCTATGCACGGTGCGGCGCACTGACATCATGCGCCGCGCCGTGCAGCGCAAAGCAACGACGCAGGAGACGCACGCCGGAGGCCTGCAGCAGCGCGGACCCGACCCCGGCAACAGGTAATTATGCCACCGGGGATGGGGGAGGCAACAGGGCAGCGGCGCCGGCAATGGGTTCCGCTGCCCCTTCTCTCCCCCTGGCTGTCGGCACCGCTTCTCTCCCCCTGGCTATCGGCGCCAGCAATGGGGCGCCGGTACCGATAGTCAGGGGGACAGAACGGGCAGCGGCGCCGATAGTCAAGGGGAGAGAAGGGCCGGCAGCAGGGCTCTAGACCCCAGGAAAGGCAGGGGAAGAGAATCGGACAGCGACGGCCTCTCTCCCCCTGCCTTTCCTGGGGGTGTATCGGCGTATAACACGCACATAGACTTTAGGTTAAAAATTTTAGTCTAAAAAGTGCGTGTTATACGCTGATAAAAACGGTATTTTCAATGTCTTCTTCAGCATTCTAAATCATGTGGATTTATGTTGTCTATAGAGTTAATATATTATAGTAATGTGGTAAATAAGTGTTTATACCTTTAAGTGTTGTTACTAAGCCTCTGTAACCAAGGAAGGTGCCAGTGACCAGGTGACTTGTTGGTGACCTATGGGACTCCTCCAAATTACTCCCATATATACTGGGGAGGAGCTAGTCAGTAGTGTTGAGCGGCATAGACCATATTCAAATTCCTGATATTTAGCGAATATATGGACGAATATTCGTCACATATTTGCTAAATTCGCATATTCGTAATATTCGCATATGCGAAAATTTGCACATGCAAAAATTTGCATAAACGGAAATTCGCATATGTGAAAATTAGCATATGCTAATTTTCACATATGCGAAAATTCATACGCCAGTCTCACACAGTAGTATTAGAGCCTTCTTTACACCACACAAGCTGGAAGCAGAGAGGGATGATCACTGTGATGTGTACTGTGGAAAAAATTGTGAATATATAGTGCTATATTCGCGAATATTCGCGAATATGCGATATTCGTGAATAAAATTCGCATTGCGAATATTCGCGAGCAACACTACTAGTCAGTTGAGTTTAGAGATAAGTCTGAGTAGCTGTACAGTCAAGACCTGAGAGTGTCTGGTGTCCTGAGGGACACCAAGGCCTAAGCACGCAGCCATGCTTCTATCATCAGTGGTGAATCAGAGGTTAATCTGGTCCAATTATTCCCGTGCGCGCGAGCGGCCGCAGCTCCACCCACAGCAGTCCCCAGCAGTGATGACTCTTCAGCCCAGCAAGGAGGAACCAAAAGAACCACCCTGTGTTGCACAGGGGAAGACTTTCCTGACCGGACCAAAACAGGATGTTTCCTGGGCGCAGCCATCTTGGAAGCTCTGGCTGCTGCGTTCATGCACGGCTGTTGTATGCAAAGTCAGCTCTGCACCACAACTCCTGAAAGCCTTACCGATGATCAGTACAGAGTCTCCGGTACCCAGGTCTGCTACCATCATCCCGGTA
Organism: Hyla sarda; assembly: GCF_029499605.1. NCBI lineage: Eukaryota > Metazoa > Chordata > Amphibia > Anura > Hylidae > Hyla > Hyla sarda. Next base: position 35,487,229 of record NC_079193.1, read on the forward strand.
TTGTCTGCAAGTCTGGTTATTAAGTCTCCTGTCACTGGGTACCTGCGAAATAGAGGGGGAGTGTCTGCTGTTGTTACCCCCATCGTCCAAACCGAAGCTGCTGCAGCACCTCGTCAGCTCTCTTAAAGGGGAATGCACCTCATTTGCCTTAAAGCGATAACGCACTCAAAAATCTCCAAGATGTCTGAACCCAGCACCACACATAAACCGGGCGTCAGCGCCCCTCCATCTCCAGCAGCGAGCCTGCTACCTGGTCCAGCAGCTAGTGTTGTGACTCCTGCAAGCATTAACAACCCTGGAGGTCCATCGACTGCACCGGTATTCATGGGGAATCATGTCCTTCCTACCTAACATGGAGACCCCTTCACCCTGAGAGATTTCAAAGGGAGGATTCAGAGCTTGTTTGTCTTTTACTCTTTCCCTCCTAACCAACTGGTGAAACTGCTAACAGGACAACTCCAGGGACCGGCACTAGAGGAAGTCCGCACCTGGCCAGAATCTGAGAAGGTGACTTTGGAGCAGATTTTTGAAGGACTGTACCAGGTATTTCAGTCACATTCTCCATCAGAGGTATGTCTCCGACAGTATGAAAGGGACAAAAGCAAGGGGAGACCCTGAGAGCATATGCTGTAGCCCTACAGAATGCTCTTGTGACTGTCCAGAAGTTAGATGGTATAACTCCCGAGCAGGGTAACAAAGTGTTAATGGGCCCATAATAAGTTGGACAAGGCCCAACTGAGAATGTTTGCAGTCCAAAATCCCAACATGTCATTTCCTGCTTTCAAGAGACTGGCTATACAAGTAATTTAGTCCGGGACTGAGTTTGAAGAAGTTTGTACCCCCCTTGCATCTGCTCAGGAACCACTAGGGGTGACTGCTAGGCCTATACCATTACCGTCACCTGTCCCCGCCCCAATGCAACCTACTCTGCAAGTCACCACGGCCTCAGAATTACAAAGTGTTAGGCAGGACATTGAGCAACTGACTAAAGCTGTTAAGGAGCTTGCCACCCGGCCTGCTCCACCTGACCCGTCCTTGCCTAGGAAACCTGCCCCTGATCCTGCTCCCCGCAACCCCAGTTACTGTAATCCTTTACCTAATAAATATTCGGGGACTCAGAGACCTTTTTGCACTTACTGTAACAAGCCCGGCCATTGGAAAATGCAGTGCTGGCATTTAAACGGATTTACCCTGAGGTTGAGGACCGGCCCTCAGGAAAACAGTCATCAGGTCCATCCCCCGAACTACCTAAATCAGGACTCTCACTTTATGTCGCCTCCTGCCCCCTTATAACGGTTGTCTTCGAAGGTGTACCATTAGAAGCCTTAATAGATACAGGGTCACAAGTGTCTACCATATCTAAACATGTTTTCTGCCAGCATTGGGATGCTAGTTTATTGTGTGAGCTTGAGGATGCTCTGTCTGTAACGTCACAAAGAATGTGTGCAAGGACGCAAGAGCACCCCTCCACTCCATCCAGAGTGACAGACCCAACCAGTTGGTCGCACTAGATCATGTGGAATTGTCTCCAACCCTGTCCGGTTTCTGATCACCGAAGGCAGATTCAAGAGGCCAAAGAGATTGTCAGTAAAAAGATGGGCGAGGCCCAACAAAGGCAACAGGACGACTACAACCGTCATGCCACAGCCAAGTCACTGCAGGTGGGCGACAGAATCTGGTTAAGAAAATTCCATAGAACAGACAAGTTGGATTCCATCTGGGAGACGGAGCCCTACACCGTGACTGCTATTCCCTACCCCGTGTCCAATGTTTATTAAATCCAGAAGCCTGGGTATGAGCCACAGGTCGTCCACAGAAACCGTATCAAAATCTGTGTAAAAAAAGATCTCCCAGCGGCTCCACCCCCACCGCCTCCATGTACCAGACCAGTCCGTGATTTGTGCCCGGTGAGGGGATACATTCCTCTATGGATTTCCCTATGTTCTCACCCACTCAACCCACATATATCTGTCAACCTCCGGCTCCTGGCTTGTCCCCATTGGCTCAGGCTTATGTGCCAGCTCCAAGGGCTCAGGAAGTAATCCCTGCAACTCCAGTCCCTGTTTCGGCTCCCACCTTACCAGTAGTCTATAGCCAGCCGGCTCGGGACTAAGTGCAAGATCAAGTCCAAATTCCAGTGCCTACTGGAAAAGTACCTATGTCCCTCCAGTTCCTGATCCTCAAGAGGTGGTGCTGTGCAGGTCTACACAAGGTCAACTGCATGCTAGATATCGAGAATAAAGCACTTGTATATAAAATAGTTCATAGTAACACGTAGTAGTATGTCTTTATTGTCTAGTCATTCGTAGTCACTCAAAAATGTCTACTTATTTCTACAGAAAGTCAGTATAAAATGTACACTAGTTAGTAATGTAAATATTGCATTTAATGTACAGAATATAGTCATATTTAGCTAGAACTTTTAGCTTACAGCCAATACAATTATACTCAGTCCATGTCAGATTATAGTAGTCATCAAAAGTGTCATGTCTAATGTCTATAATTTTCCTGTCCACTGTGCATAGGGTTCTCTTGTCGCCAGAGAGATCACCTGGAGGTCGTAAGTAGCACATAAAAGTGGCAGAGCTATTGTGTGCATATATTTTGTTATATATACATTCTATTCAATTGTTACGGGGATAAGTAGCGTATGCCGATGGGCCCCATTAGTACAGGCATCAGGGTAGCGAGCCTCAGGCAGCCCAATCCACATCATTTTTTACCAACAAGAAAATAAGTTGTCAAGTCAAAAGAACTCAAACAGTAAATTGTTGATTTCATCCTGGTTGAGTACCCCTTTGCACACGAGCATGTAAGGACGTTGTTCGAAATGCCACATTAACTCTTTTCCCAAGTTTACCAGCCCTGTGTAGGACATTTGTCAAATGTCGCAGGAACTGTTTACCCTTGTTTTGGGCAAGTGGCCTAGTCCTTCACCCATCTTCAAGGACTGTACGCCGAGGATGGCTTTTTTAAAAAGGGGGAGTTTGTGGTGACCCAATACAGAAGTGGCCCTTCTATACACTGTTTGGTCCTTTCAGGTGGACTTAGTTCCAGTCCCCTGGCCCCACACTCCTCAAGACTCTCATCACCCTCTTATGTTGTGTTATAGAGTCCATATACACTGCTCAAAAAAATAAAGGGAACACTAAAATAACACATCCTAGATCTGAATGAATGATCTAATCGTATGATTAACTTTCGTCTTTACATAGTTGAATGTGCTGACAACAAAATCACACAAAAATTATCAATGGAAATCGAATTTATCAACCCATGGAGGTCTGGATATGGAGTCACACTCAAAATCAAAGTGCAAAATCACACTACAGGCTGATCCCACTTTGATGTAATGTCCTTAAAACAAGTCAAAATGAGGCTCAGTAGTGTGTGTGGTCTCCACATGCCTGTATGACCTCCCTACAATGCATGGGCATGCTCCTGATGAGGATGGTCTCCTGAGGGATGTCCTCCCAGACCTGGACTAGAGCATCCACCAACTCCTGGACAGTCTGTGGTGCAACATGGTGTTGGTGGATAGAGTGAAACATGATGTCCCAGATGTGCTCAATCGGATTCAGGTCTGGGGAACGGGCGGGCTAGTCCATAGCATCAATGCCTTCCTCTTGCAGGAACTGCTAACACACTCCAGCCACATGAGGTCTAGCATTGTCTTACATTAGGAGGAACCCAGGGCCAACCGCACCAGCATATGGTCTCACAAGAGGTCTGAGGATCTCATCTCGGTACCTAATGACAGTCAGGCTACCGCTGGCAAGCACATGGAGGGCTGTGCGGCCCCCCAAAGAAATGCCACCCCACACCATTACTGACCCACTGCCAAATCGGTCATGCTGGAGAATGTTGCAGGCAGCAGAACGTTCTCCACGGCGTCTCCAGACTCTGTCACATCTGTTACATGTGCTCAGTGTGAACCTGCTTTCATCTGTGAAGAGCACAGGGCGCCAGTGGTGAATTTGCTAATCTTGGTGTTCTCTAGCAAATGCCGAACGTTCTGCATAATGTTGGGCTGTAAGCACATCCCCCACCTGTGGGTGTTAGGCCCTCAAACCACCCTCATGGAGTCTGTGTCTGGCCGTTTGAGTGGACACATGCACATTTGTGGCCTGCTGGGAGGTCATTTTGCAGGGCTCTGGCAGTGCTCCTCCTGCTCATCCTTGCACAAAGGTGGAGGTAGTGGTCCTGCTGCTGAGTTGTTGCCCTCCCATTGCCTCCTCCATGTACTGGCCTGTCTCCTGGTAGCGCCTCAATGCTCTGGACACCATGCTGACAGACACAGCAAACCTTCTTGCCACAGCTCACATTGATGTGCCATCCTGGATCAGTTGCACTACCTGAGCCACTTGTGTGGATTGTAGACTGCGTCTCATGCTACCACTAGAGTGAAAGCACCGCCAGCATTAAAAAGTGACCAAAACATCAGCCAGGAAGCACAGAAACTGAGAAGGGGTCTGTGGTCACCACTTGCAGAACCACTCCTTTATAGGGGGTGTCTTGCTAGTTTCCTATAATTTCCACATGTTGTCTGTTCCATTTGCACAACAGCATGTGAAATTGATTGTCAATCAGTGTTGCTTCCTGAGTGGACAGTGGGATTTCACAGAAGTGATTGACTTGGAGTTACATTGTGTTGTTTAAGTGTTCCCTTTATTTTTTTTGAGCAGTGTATTACAGTAATGTGGGCAATAAGTGTTTAAACCTTACAGTGTTGTTATTAAGCCTCTGTAACCAATGAAGGTGCCAGTGACCAGGAGACATGTTGGAGACCTATGGGACTCCTCCAAATTACTCTCATATATACTGGTGAGGAGCTAGTCAGTTCAGTCTAGAGATGAGTCTGAGGAGCAGTAGAGTCAAGACCTGAGAGTGTATGGTGTTCTGAGGGGGACCAGGCCTAACCATGCAGCCACACTTCCATCATCAGTGAACCCCCTTCAGGTGAAAGTCAAAGCCCGGTAAGTAAATACAGGGGAGAAGTCTAGTCAGCATAGTCAAGTCTGTAAAGTCTAAAGTCAGCGTGGGACTTCATAATTGAGTCCAAGTCCACTACAAGTCCCAGCGAGCCCACAAGTCTCCTAAAGTCTCTGTTCATCTCCTTGGGCCTAAACTGAGCTGTAAAGACTTTAACATCTCTCTGCCTCAGTAAAGCTGCCTTTGTTCCGTAATCTTGCATTGGAGTGATTATTTTCCCTGCACCTGGCCCAGGAACCAGTGGTCATACCTCGGGTGGTGTAGAGGATAACCACACCCTGGCATCACTAATACCAAGAGTTAATAACATCTGCCCTAAGGGTAATAACATCTGCCCTTCATCACACCCTCACCACATTGTGAAAAGCTGGAAAAGCTGAGTACATAAGAACAGATTGGGAAAAGCTGGAATAGCTGAGTACATAAGAGCAGAGGGGTTGCAAATTACTGTGTCCAGGCAGCAAAGCTGGAGAAAAGCTGAAAATGCTGAGTACATAAGAGCAGAGCAGAGGGGTTGCAGAGAACTGTGCTCAGGCAGCAAAATAGTGAGCAGAACGAGATTGCACCCCCTCCCCCCCCCCCCCCCCCACACACACACACCAACCATTAGTATGGGTTGGGTGTGTGCGTCTGAGACAATAACAGTGCATGTGCTGACTCAGCATTTCTATCAGATGTTCGGGACACAGTTCTCTTCAAGACACAGAATTCTTCACATCACCGGCATTGTCACGGCTCTGCACGGCTAATGCGTGTGTCGCTGACCTCACTGAGGTTGACAACACGCCCCCTCCATTCAGCTCTATGGGAGAGGCGGGGATGCGCGAGCGCTGCATCTCCGCCTCTCCCGTAGAGAAAGTGTGTCGCTCCTCCGCATCATGGTGCGGCCAACATGTCTCTTGCATGGGAGAGCCGCTGCCCCGTCTATTGGTTTTTTGTCGGAGGCATGGCACCCCCAAAAGGTCTGGATATTTGCCATTATGCACCCAGCCTGTTCCTAGGGCGGCAATATTGATGGGGGGGGGGGGGGGGTCACCTAAGTGTGTAAATTTTTTTTATAAATACTGTTGATGTAGCTGCTGCCACCATGCTGTGGGCCTTTGGTTGAATCCCCACGGGTCAGAAGTCCTGTGAAACTTACCTGCAGATTTCACCCATTGGAAGACATTTATCATTGCATATAGAGGATTTTTATTCTTACATTTGGCATGTGCGGCTAGGCACTTTTTTTGTGACTTTTGGCTGTAAGCAATAAGCTACAAACAAGCTTACTAAAATCAGTTTTTACTTTGCAATGCTCAGAGATTTATCAAGTGCAAATGTCACACGAAAAGTCACCAGACCGGACTTGGCTTACAAAACTGGCTTTAGAGAGCAGGATTTCATATTCCGAGCCGGCAGCTGTGATTGGCCGGTCGGTTCCAGCCAATCACTTCACCTGGTGGGGAATAAGAAATTACAGTGTGGAATAGAATGAGTGTCTCTTTGATATCTTACAAGGATCATCCCAGGCTCCTTGTAAGATATCACCGACACGCTCACTCATTCTATACGGCATGTGGGACTACTACTCACATGATATTCAAAGATAGGCAATCGCATACCTAGTTGCCTTATGAAGCTATGTTTCCCACCCTGTGACAATTTTGATAATTTTGAGATAATTTAGGCTTGCAGACATAAGTATAAGGGGCATGCGTAAACTCTTCTATTGAACTTTTTTTTTTTTAATGCAGCTTTGCTTGAGACAGACTATTAGCCAACAATATGCAGTTTTATGACTTTTACAAAAGCATAAAGGCATCCATGATTACAACGTGCCAGATGTCCACTTTTAGAAAATGTATGCCCTTGGGATATAATATAATTGTTTTTAATTTTGTAATTCAGATTTAATTTCCATATGTCAAAAGAGAAAAATTTGACGTCTGGCAACATAAGGGTTAAACATGTGTCTTGTATGGCACATAGTCACTTGGCATTGAATATGTTTGGTGGATTTACTTGAGTAAGTTGTTATTTAGAACATTTTTCCATGCCTACCACAAAAATCTGAATTTAGTAATTTGCTGTCAGTGTAGTCGGGGGTGATTTATATGTCTCGTGAAGTAGGCGGCCTAACATCTGTTGGGTTATAACATTGTAGGAGAACACGGCGAACAGCTGGGGAGTCACATGATTTGCTGCTCTCTTATATAAAACTTCTACTTTTTTTTTTTTTTGCTTCACGTCCCTTTGTGATGTACTTTTTCAGACTTTTATTAATATGATCAGCCGTGACTGCACAGCATCACCAATGAGTTACAATAAATTGGGATCATCGTTATAATTCATAATGCAGTTTTAGTGCGTGTTCTCACATTCAGGTTCTTCAGGCAGTTTTGGAGGAGGAACTGTATAAAAGTGAGACTAGGACTTTTCCCCTTATTAATGCCTTGGAACCTTGCCAATTTGTGATGTAAGTGACCCCAGGAGCTGAACCTGTTCTACACACAGCGAGTGATGGCTTCTCTCTACGGCCAGGGCTGGTTTTAGACTGTGTGGCCCTGGACAAAATGAAATACGGGGCCCCCGAATTGAATGACCAAAGATTTTCCTGGTTTCCTCTGTTTTGTGATGCAGAATACACAGCACTAGATTCCTGATCACGCACCATTATGGACATTTATCAACGGGTTTAGTCAGGTTTTCTTTACTATAATTGTCGCAAAATTGTCGCAACTGCGACTACACGATTTTTCGTGCGACATTTTGACTGGAAAGCGAGAAAAGCAAGTTTTCCAAAAATTAACTATGTAGTAATAATTTTAAAATGGACTACGGGTAGTCAGGTATTTATTAACTGCGACAGTCGCAACTGCGCAAAAAAAAGGGTTAACAGAGTTAAAAATTGACTAAATTTACTCCAGCTCAAACATGGAGCAGAAAAAGCTACCACCAAAGTAAAAAAGGAAAAATTGCTTAGGTGAAAGAAAATTATCAACAGGCTGAAACCAGTTGATAAATAAGTCGCACATAAGCAAAAAAAAGTAAGGAAAAAATTTAAAAAAAAAAGAATACATAAGCAAACATTGATAAATTTCCCTCCATGTGAATACGGCCTGAGATCCCAATGAGGAGAAAAGCATCTAAGGCCATAACACAAAGGTATCAGGGTCAAAATCTAAGATCTATTGTAAATATTTTCTGTCTTTAAGAGAACGTTCACATGTTCGTAACTAGCAGCAGGTTTCCAGTGTGAGTTACGCTACCATTCACTTGTTTGGGCACATGGACAGTCCGTAATAGGGGCAGATTTACAGACCCGTTAAAATGAACGGTAGCGTAACCCGCACAGGTTTTTCTGCAGTGGGAAACCGGCTGCTAGTTACGAGCGTGTGAACGTACCCTGAAGGAGAACTCTAGTAAAAAAAAAAAAAATGTATCCACTATGTCCGGGCTAACAGAATAAAAATAATAAACTTTAACTAACCTTTCACCGCTCCCCTGGTGCCGCCAATATTTTTGGTGCCCGATAAAAATAAGATATAATGTTAATGATCCTGTACAGTGAACGGTGTATATGTAAAGAAACAAACAACCTCAACTTTAAATGTGTAGGAAACTAAACAGCAGCTAATATGTAGCAAAATATGGCACATGTGACCCTACCCTAATTATTGAGTTTTTCTTTTTTCTTCTTTCTTCCGGGGTGTAGCTCACTCGCTGACTCGAGTCAGAGGCACCGATTTAATTGGCTGAGTTGCATCACAAGAGATGATTTACAACACTTATGCGTTTCTTGGGCTGCTAAACCAGTGCTGTAAAGTATAGAAAAACGGCACTGGTTAAAATAGAAAGGCTCCGTCAAAATTGGTTGGCCAATTTAGGGTTGTTTTTAGATAAACATAGTACTGCTGATAATATGTCACTTGGTCATGTACAGAGCTGTAACTTCTGTTCTGTTGTGTTCTGTAATGACAGTCTCTATTTTTTTTTAATTGCAAGGTTGCTGCCCTCTTTGGTAGGCTATTGACCCCCCCCCCCCAACCTCCACCCACCCTCTCCCTGCTATGCTCCTGCTTTAAAGGGGTACTCCACTTGGAGCGGGCGGTGTGGTCGTGACGTCACGGCCATGCCTCTTGTGACATCATGCCACGCCCTCTCAATGCAGGTTTATGGGATTTATAGGGGGAGAGTTATCAAAATCTGTCCAGAGGAAAAGTTGCCCAGTTGCCTAAAGCAACCAATCAGATCACTTCTATCATTTTTCAGAGGCATTTTTTAAAAATGAAATAAGCTATATGATTGGTTGCTATGGGCAACTCAGCAACTTTTTCTCTGGATATGTTTCGATAAATCTCCCCCTATATAGACTTTGATTCAGGGGGCGTGGCATGACATCACAAGGGGCTTGCCCGCAAAGTCACGACCCTGCTGGCAGCGCAAAGAGTTCTAAACAAACGCCGGGTGCTGCACAGAGATCGTGGTGGACCCAGCAGTGGGAAAGGGGATAAGATATCTAGGGTGGGAGTACCCCTTTAACCCCTCAAGGACCCAGCCCATTTTCTCCTTAAGAACCTGGCCATTTTTTGCACATGTCAATTTAAGCATTAATAACTCTTAAATGCTTTTACTTTTCATTCTGATTCCAAGATAGTTTTTTTCGTGACATATACTATATTATTTTATATAACCAAAAATAAGGGCTTAAATAATCACAAATTTAATAGGGCAAGGTATCCCATAAACAAAATATGAAACCTACATAATGACACCAAAGAGCCACTTTATGACAAAAATTACAATTTCATTGAATATTACATACACATAAAATCACTTAAAAGTAGCAGCAAACAGTCAGACTGCACAAATAGACTCACAGGGACAGTCCCATAATATTGGATATATAGCAAAAGGAAAGATATATCACTTGCTAGCAGTATGTTGCACATATGTATCCATCAGGCCATGAAACATAGCATATGTGAACCAAACCAATGTGATCATAGTGCTCACTAGAGATAGTAACATAAAGTATCCTGCCAAAAAAAAACATATCTGGACTGTGTAAAAAGAGGGGGAAAGAAAAAGGACAAATGGTGCAGGTGACTAAGAGCAATGGAGGGAAGGTGGTAAACTGAGGAGGGGGGAACAGAGCAACCAACACAAAAGGAGGAGAAAAGGAGGGGAACTTCACCCACACACTGTGTCCGCACTGACCATCACCAAATATCCATCACAGTCACCAACACCAATAGCCTTACCCACTGAACCTGGAGTCACCCCAACGCCGCTTAGCTAATCACACTTCCTCAGGGACTCCCTGTTCTATCACTATGGGGGCTTTGTAAACACACATGGCCTTCAATTCCACACACATTTTCTCGCCAAAAGCCCAATGGCACTCCCTCTCTTCTGAGCATTGTAGTTCGTCCGCGGAGCACCTTACATCCACATATGGGGTATGTTTTTACTCAAAAGAAATGGGGTTACAAATTTTAGGGGGCCTTTTTCCTATTTTCCTTGTGAAAATGAAAAATTTTGGGTAACACCAGCATTTTAGTTCAAAATTCTATTTTTTCGTTTTCCCATCCAAATTTAACTAAAATTTGTAAAACATCTGTGGGGTGTTAAGGTTCACTATACAGCTTGTTACGTTCTGTGAGGGGTGTAGTATTTATTATTTTGCTTTTATTTCAGAACCGCTGTAAAATCAGCCACCCCTGTGCAAATCACCAATTTAGGTCTCAAATGTACATAGTGCGCTCTCACTCCTGAGCCTGGTTGTGCATCTGCAGAGCATTTTACACCCACATATGGGGTATCTCTGTACTCAGGAGAGATTGCGTTACAAATTTTGGGGGTCTTTTTTTCCTTTTACCTCTTGTGAAAATAAAAAGTATGGGGCAACACCAGCATGTTAGTGTAAATTTTTTTTTTCACTAACATTCTGGAGTAGACCCTAACTTTTCCTTTTCATAAGGGGTAAAAGGAGAAAAAGCCCCCAAAATTTGTAAGGCAATTTCTCCCAAGTTCGGATATACCCCATATGTGGCCCTAAACTGTTTCCTTGAACTACGACTGTGCTCCAAAATGAGAGAGCACCATGCGCTTTTGAGGACTAAATTAGGGATTGCATAGGGGTGGACATAGGGGTATTCTACGCCAGTGATTCCCAAACAGGATACTGGAGGCTTCATTTTGGAAACACTGCCGCACGATACATTTTTTTTTTTTTATTGGGGGAGACAGTGTAAGGGGGTGTATATGTAGTGTTTTACCCTTTATTATGTGTTAGTATAGTGTAGTGTTTTTAGGGTACATTCACACTGGCAGAGGTTTATGGTGAGTTTCCCGCTCGAGTTTGCGCTGCGGGAGAAAATTTGCCGCAGCCCAAGCTTGAAGCAGGAAACTCACTGTAAACCCACCTGTGTGCCTCCAGCTGTTGCAAAAGTACAACTCCCAGTATACACGGTCTGTCAGTGCATGCTGGGAGTTGTAGTTTTGCAACAGCTCCAGCTGTTGCAAAACTACAACTCCCAGTGTGCACTGACAGACCATGTATGCGGGGAGTAGTACTTTTGCAACAGCTGGAGGCACACTGGTTGGAAAACCTTCAGTTAAGTTCTTGTATCTAACTCAGTATTTTCCAACCAGTGTGCCTCCAGCTGTTACAAAACTACAACTCGCAGCATGTACTGATCGCCGAAGGGCATGCTGGGAGATGTGGTTATATAACAGCTCGAGGTACGCAACTACAACTCCCAGCATGGCTAGACAACCATTTGCTGTTTGTGTATGCTGGGAGTTGTAGTTTTGCAAGATTTAGAGGGCCACGGTTTAGAAACCACTGCACAGTGATCTCCAAACCGTGGCCCTCCAGATGTTGCAAAACTACAAATACCAGTATGCCCAGACAGCAAACTGCTGCGTGGGCATGCTGGGAGTTGTAGTTTTAAAAGATCTAGAGGGCCACAGTTTGGAGATCACTGTATAGTGGTCTCCAAACTGTAGCTCTCCAAATGTTGCTAGGCAACTTACCAGCTTCCGTTGTCTTCACCAGTGAGCCAGCCACACGTCATAGCTGCCCGCTGCCGCCGATCGTCATTGCCCCCGATGGTAAGTGACCTCCGGCAATTCCCCCGTTCTGCCCAAACTACTGTGGTGGGCAGAACGGGGGTACCGAACTTTAAGTTCAAGTTTTGATTGGTCGGAGTCTGAGTATTAACACTGCAATGGATACCTAGAACTAGCTGAAAGAAGAGTGCGCTAAGCCAGACGAATTTACAATGTAATTTTATGGGATTGTTTCGGTCAGCTGCGCTTTTCTGTCTGCTCAGTCTAACAATTGGTTGATGACTGAACACTCAGACCCTGACCGAACAAAACTTTTATCATGTCTCTAGGACATGTCAAAAGTTTTTTAAAGGGGTTATTCCGTGCCCCAGCATTCTGAACATCTGCTCCAGAAGGCTTGGAGCAGAGGCTACGGATGCGACGTCACGGCCACGCCCCTGAGGGGGTGTGGCCGTGATGTCGCAACCGCAGCCTCTGCTCCAAGCCTTCTGAAGTGGATGGGGGAACCGGAGTACCCCTTTAAAGCGACAGGAACACTTTAAGCATCTTACAACTTAGAACATGCAGGATATATCACACAATTTTTTTCTCCCGATAAGCGTTTCATTCACGCTGACCCTTTCATATTCTGTTTTGTATGAGGCTTCAGAAGGTAACATTTTCGGGATGACAATGTGCAACCAGAGTGAATTTGCTTTTCTCAGACATAAAGGTTAAACTATTTTGATGAAAGAAAAAAAAAAAACTGTTGGAAGTATGCTAAGCATTTCCTTTTACCGAAATTGCATTGGCTGTATTGTTTCCATAGCAACTGCTTGGAAGTAGATGTTATTAGAAGCTAAAGTGAAGTAGTATATGGAGTATAATGAATAAAACACTCTTCATAATGAAACTTTAATTCAGTATTTCCCTCCATACCAAACAAATGACTTTCTTCCCTATCATTGTGTCTTGCAGAGAGTGAACCTGTCCTTTGATTTTCCATTCTATGGCCATTTTCTACGTGAAATTACAGTGGCCACCGGAGGTAAGGACCACTACACCTATCATCTCCAAGAAACTGTAGATGGAATCGGAATCACAGAATAATAATTTACCTGTAGTGCCTCGAAAGTAAACAATAGAAAGAGTCCCGCACCTTAGAAGCCATTTACCGGAGACGCTAGGAGTCAAAACCTGCCGAGAATATTTCTCACGCCTCATAATAGTCATATTATTGGAGGCTTTTAAGCAGAAAATTCATTTTTCATGGTTTTCTTCCAATGATTATATTTTCCTCTTCTATGCTTTCTGGATATTTCCTAGGGAGCTAAGAGCACATACAGCATGTGACCAAATATATATATGTATACAGATGTGACTTGTTGAGTTCCTTAGATGTCTTATAGAAGAGATCATTACAACATGCAAAACTATCTATCTACCTATCACATATCTATCTATCTATCTATCTATCTATCTATCTATCTCATATCTACCTATTAAATATCTATCTATCTACAGTGGGGGGAAAAAGTATTTAGTCAGCCACCAATTGTGCAAGTTCTCCCACTTAAAAAGATGAGAGAGGCCTGTAATTTTCATCATAGGTATACCTCAACTATGAGAGACATAATGAGAAAAAAAATCCATAAAATCACATTGTCTGATCTTTAAAGAATTTATTTGCAAATTATGGTTGAAAATAAGTATTTGGTCAATAACAAAAGTTCATCTCAATACTTTGTTATATACCCTTTGTTGGCAATGACAGAGGTCCCTGTAAGTCTTCACAAGGTTTTCACACACTGTTGCTGGTATTCTGGCCCATTCCTCCATGCAGATCTCCTCTAGAGCAGTGATGTTTTGGGGCTGTCGCTGGGCAACACAGTCTTTCAACTCCCTCCAAAGGTTTTCTATGGGGTTGAGATCTGGAGACTGGCTAGGCCACTCCAGGACCTTGAAATGCTTCTTACGAAGCCACTCCTTTGTGGCCCGGGTGGTGTGTTTGGGATCATTGTCATGCTGAAAGACCCAGCCACGTTTCATCTTCATTACTCTTGCTGATGGAAGGAGGTTTTCATTCAAAATCTCACGATACATGGCCCCATTCATTCTTTCCTTTACAAGGATCAGTCGTCCTGGTCCCTTTGCTGAAAAAAAGGCCCCAAAGCATGATATTTTCACCCCCCATTCTTCACAGTAGGTATGGTGTTCTTTGGATACATCTCAGCATTCTTTCTCCTCCAAACACGACGAGTTGAATCTTTACCAAAAATTTTCATCTGACCATATGACATTCTCCCAGTCCTCTTCTGGATCATCCAAATGTTCTCTAGCAAAATTCAGACCGGCCCGGACATGGACTGGCTTAAGCAGGGGGACACATCTGGCACTGCATGATTTGAGTTCCTGGCGGCTTAGTGTGTTACTGATGGTAGGCTTTGTTACTTTGGTCCCAGCACTCTGCAGGTCATTCACTGTTCTGGTAATCATTTTGACATCACGGGGTGAGATCTTGAGTGGAGCCCCAGATCGAGGGAGATTATCAGTGGTCTTGTATGTCTTCCATTTTCTAATAATTGCTCCCACAGTTGATTTCTTCACACCAAGCTGCTTGCCTATTGCAGATTCAGTCTTCCCAGCCTGGCACAGGCCTACAATTTTGTTTCTGGTGTCATTAGACAGCTCTTTGGTCTTGGCCATAGTGAAGTTTGGAGTGTGACTGTTTGAGGTTGTGGACAGGTGTCTTTTATACTGATAACAAGTTCAAACAGGTGCCATTAATACAGGTAACAAGTGGGAGACTCTTAAAGAAGAAGTTACAGAAATCTTGCTTGTTTGTAGGTGACCAAATACTTATTTTACTGAGGAATCTACCAATTAATTCATTAGAAATTATACAATGTGATTTTATGTATTCTTCCCCCCATTCTGTCTCACATAGTTGAGGTATACCTATGATGAAAATTACAGGCCTCTCTCATCTTTTTAAGTGGGAGAACTTGCACAATTAGTGGCTGACTAAATACTTTTTTCCCCACTGTATCTATCTATCTCATATATATCTATCAATCTATCTTTCCATCTATCTATGTTTCATTCTATCTATCTATCTATCTATCTATCTATCTATCTATCTATCATCTTTCTCCTATATATCTCCTATCTATCTATCTATCTATCTCCTATATATATATTTCTCCTATCTATTTATCTATATATCTATCTATCTTTCCATCTATCTATCTCATATCTATCTATCTCATATTCATCTTCAGAAGTCCCTGGTGAGCAACGATAATTCCTGGGGATAGATACTGTTGACCATGCATTGAATACCCAACCATTTAATTGGAGCAATCTCCAAAGGATATCCTCCTGTCTGCATCTGCCAATCAAATGACATCACTTCCTGCCATAGTGACCACGGAGTCTAGTCTAACAGACCTCACTGCAGAGGACCACGGAAAATAATGGGGGCCAGATAGAAAGAACGGGGTGCTATCCATTTTATTACAAAAAATAATCCTATGACAGTTTGTTTTTTGGGTTGTTGCAGATTTAAAGGGAGGTTCCAACAATTGAAATTGATTCCTTTTCCATAGGACAGGTGATAACTGGGTGATCAGTGGGGGGATCTCCCTTGATCACCAATATGGAGGAAAAATGAGTAATTCACACTCCACTTGAGCGGCCAGCCCTCCATTCATCGTCCTTGGAGCGGTGCTCGATAATGTTCAGACAGGGGATAACATTCAAATATGGGAATACCACTTTTTGAAAACTTTTTTTTACTACATTTTTAGTCCCCCTAGGAATGCCTAATCAGTTGTGTAATAGGAGATGACTGCAATACATCAGTATTGCAGTATACTGTCATTCTAGCAATCTCCTATTGCATCCTGCCTCTGGTTCAGACTGCTATAAAAACCGAGTGATAGTTATGTCGTGGGGGGAAAGGACAGAAGGTGCTGGCAAAGGCTTCAAACCACCAATATAGTCTGGTTGCTTTCTCTACCTAAGGGGTTAAATAGACATGATCAGCGTTAGCTCTATTCCCAGAATCTGACAGCTGGTGTCATCTGCCGATAGCAGCCGGCACCCCCCATGTATCCATAATCCCTAACTTGACATTTGATTTGCATAAATGTACCTACATAAATGATATTGTTAAATGGTTAAGAAAATAAATTAACTGTACTATAAATTATTTCATTTAGAAATATAAAAATATGTAAATGAGCTGCTTCTTAAAAATCCTGTATTTGGTAGAGTTCACATTTCAGCTGTTCTTAGGGTTGGCACCTTTCTTGCAAAAAAAATAATGGCCATGCTAATTTGCATAATTAATTATATATGCGTAACATGACAGGATACACATATGCGGGGGGGGGATTTTTTTCTATTCTGACCCCTTTAACCTTTTTATTTCTCCTTATATGGGCCTGTATGAGGGCTCATTTGTTGCACTCCGATCTGTAGTTTTTAACAGTGCCATTTTTGTTTTAATGTGACTTTTTGATCACTTTTTAAATTAAATTCGGGAGTTGAAGTTAGTTACTAACTACAACTCCCAGCATGCCCTCATACAGCCTGCATCCAATGAAAACTACAACTCCCAGCATGTTGGATCATATAGTAGTATATAGTATGGGTCAGTGTTTCCCAACCAGGGGTGCCTCCAGCTGTTGCAAAACTACAACTTCCAGCATGTTGGACTATATAGTAGTATATAGTATGGGTCAGTGTTTCCCAACCAGGTGTGCCTCCAGCTGTTGCAAAACTACAACTCCCAGCATGTTGGACTATATAGTAGTATATAGTATATGTCAGTGTTTCCCAACTAGGGGTGCCTCCAGCTGTTGCAAAACTACAACTCCCTGCATGTTGGACTATATAGTAATAGTATAGGTCAGTGTTTCCCAAACAGGAGTGCCTCCAGCTGTTGCAAAACTACAAATTCCAGCATATTGGACTATATAGTAGTATATAGTATGGGTCAGTGTTTACCAACCAGGGGTGCCTCCAGCTGTTGCAAAACTATAATTCCCAGCATGTTGGACTATATAGTAGTATATAGTATGGGTCAGTGTTTCCCAACCAGGGGTGCCTCCAGCTGTTGCAAAACTACAACTCCCTGCATGTTGGACTATATAGTAGTATATAGTATGGGTCAGTGTTTCCCAACTAGGGGTGCCTCCAGCTGTTACAAAACTACAACTGCCAGCATGTTGGACTATATAGTAGTATACAGTATGGGTCAGTGTTTCCCAACCAGGAGTGCCTCCAGCTGTTGCAAAACTACAATTCCCAGCATGTTGGACTATATAGTAGTATATAGTATGGGTCAGTGTTTCCCAACCAGGGGTGCCTCCAGCTGTTGCAAAACTACAACTTCCAGCATGTTGGACTATATAGTAGTATATAGTATGGGTCAGTGTTTACCAACCAGGGGTGCCTCCAGCTGTTGCAAAACTACAATTCCCAGCATGTTGGACTATATAGTAGTATATAGTATGGGTCAGTGTTTCCCAACCAGGGGTGCCTCCAGCTGTTGCAAAACCACAACTTCCAGCATGTTGGACTATATAGTATAGGTCAATGTTTCTCAACCAGGGGTGCCTCCAGCTGTTGCAAAACTACAACTTCCAGCATGTTGGACTATTTAGTAGTATATAGTATAGGTCAGTGTTTCTCAACCACGGGTGCCACCAGCTGTTGCAAAACTACAACTCCCAGCATGCCCGGACAGCCAACGGCTGTCCGGGCATGCTGGGAGTTGTAGTTTTGCAACAGCTGGAGCCCCTCTGGTTGGGAAACACTTGTATAGGTTTTGGTTCAACATTCCCGGAGTTGGAGGATTAATTGGATAAAAACCAGCTATTGCATTGCCGGTATTTTTAACATAAAAATACCGCCAGGGCGGCCAAAATATCGGCTGTGCCGATAAAATACCGGTTAGGTGAATTTGTTTTTGTTTGGGTGAGTAAGATATAAGACAAGCTGGCAGCCGGTTATAGGAACTCTGCACCGGCCTTACACTCGGCAGTAAATCAGCATATAGATCACATACAGTAGTCATAAACACCGGAATTTGGCCTTTTAGCCCTTTCAGTGGCAGTTCCCGGGAACTTGTCCATCTTGCCTGCAGGTGATCTGTACAACATATAAATACCATGAGTGGGAAGAAAAGTGGTTGAATAGATTTGAAACGTACAGAAAGAAACAGATGGCTGGAGCAATGTATATTAATGAACTCATATGGCGGTAATATCTCAGCGAGGTAGAATGGAGAACATGTGCGCTCATTTGTTTTACGTGTTGTATCCCTTGTCAATAGGACAACTTTTTCTGTCTGTGGCTGAAAGCAGCATCAAAAGCCTATCCTCTCAGCAAGGGCATTTCAATAGGATCAAGCTGCAATACCAGACTCGCCCAGTAAACAAGAGTGCCGCTCTTTCAGAATAATAATACAGTACTTTGGTGCAGAATTGTGAATACAGTACTTGAGGTACAATTCAGAAGAAAAGAATGGATGCACTCACCCGGGTCTTTAACTTACAGCAATCTTTATTCCAAATTCATAACAGTGATTGAGCGGGTAGACGCTAGTGATGAGCGGCATTGGCCATATTCGAATTTGCGTTATTTAGCGAATATATAGACGAATATTCTACCTATATTCGCAAATTTTGCGTATTCGTTATATTCGCATATTTGAGTATTCGAGGAAGAAAAGAGTGAGGGGGTGGGTAACTTTACTATTGGTTGCTAGGGATGTTGTTGATAACCTCTGACAAGTGTACAGTGACCCCACGACCTACGATGGCCCCGACATACGATAATTTCAACATGTGATGGCCTCTCAGAGGCAGCATCAACATACAATGCTTTTGTATGTCGGGGCCATCGCATAAACGGCTATCCGGCAGCGCAGACTGCTTCAACTGCCACCGGATAGCCGTTTACGGTGCCCCGTGTGGTCTGCTGACGATCACTTACCTGTCCTCAGGGCTCCGGCGCGTCCTCTTTGGGATCCTCTGCATCGTCGACGCTCTCCATCAACGTCATCACGTCGCTGCGCACGCCGTCCCGTCATCCAATAGGAGCGGCGTGCGTAGCGACGTGATGGCGGTGACGGAAAGCGCGGTTGCCGGGGAAGCAGAGGCCTTGCCGGAACGTCGGGGACACCTCGGGGACACGGCGACAGCGATGGACGGCGACATCCAGGGCAGCGGTGACGAGCGGTGACGGTCCGGAGCGGCGGGGACATGTGAGTACAACTTTCTCTAACAGTGGTCTTCAACCTGCGGACCTCCAGATGTTGCAAAACTACAACTCCCAGCATGCCCGGACAGCCAACGGCTGTCCGGGCATGCTGGGTGTTATAGTTTTGCAACATCTGGAGGTCCGCAGGTTGTACACCACTGTCCTATACTTTACATTGCACGGATCCCTCAACATGCGATGGTTTCAAGAAACTATGGTCCGTATGGAACGGATTACCATCGTATGTTGAGGGACCACTGTATTTGCATCAGTGAAAAGAAGGAATATGCACATATGCAGAAAAACAAATATCCGCAATTTCGAATATATAGCGAATATACTCGCAATATTCAAATTTGCGATATTCGCGATAAAAATTTAAAATGCAAATATTTGCGCCCAACACTAGTAGACACAGAGGAGCAGCCTCTTCTGACATTGTCTGAGTTCTGGACATTGTCTGAGTACGTGAGGTACATTGGGTAGTTCTGGAATATCTGGTAACTTGTTACGGTCTTGGAGTAATTTCAAAGACTTGAGATTTGGTAGTATGGGACTTGTTGTTCTCCTGAGATGTAAGCTGGCGCTCTATTCCTGGTGAAACATGTAAGACAGTGTTTCTGGCTTGGCTTGTTCTCCATAGCAGTTTCAGGATGAAACTTGAGACTGAGGAATAAGGATTTTACTTCAGGGGTCCCTACGGGGGTCATTATGTAAAGATATCTTCCCTCACTTATGTTTATTTATGTTGCTTTGAGACATCATTATATTTGAGGGTGTCCAGAAGGAGAAGCCCAAATATTAGCTCGACTTGGCCGGCCCAGAGGATACCCATACCTAGCCCTTTGTTTGCTTATAGGGCCCGTCGGTTCTGCCTTAGTCCCTAAAGTGACCGCTTGCGATGGTATTACTTCCGTGGCAGGATAGCCGGATATGCTAGGCAGGTTGCAGTTTTGTTGCCTTGTGTTCCTTGTGGTGATATGTAAGAGGCATGGGTCTAAAGGGTGAGAGCTGCTGGATGTGAAATCAGTCCATATGGTAACTGAACATATTCTTTTAGGATCCCTCCCTGTCCCTGGGGAAAGGGATGGAGCTTTGACAACCCCCAGCCCATCATTGGCTGAGGGGTGGATATATGACCTATTACCTGAAATTGTATAGTTAAGATAAACCTTTTGGGGGAGATTTATCAAAGTTGTCTATGTCCCGCATCAATATAGACCAACATACAGAGGGTTAGGCCGGTCTACTGTGCGCCTAATTTATCAAAAGGCGCACGGCTCTTGATAAATTCTGTGCACAATCTTTGTGATCTATGCTATTAAACTGTATTTAAACCTGATCCAGCATGGTCTGACATTTCGGTGTACTTTCAGCCGATGTGACTTGTCGCTGAAAAGGCGTTTTTGATAAATTCAGCACCAATGCATTTTCCAATGCATTTTTCCCATCTAAAATAGACTAGAATGCATCATGTTCTAAAAATCCTCTAAAGCAAAAGTCGCAAAAAAGTCGCACATATTTAGACTGCGAATTTCTGTGTGACAAATTTAAACAGGAAAAACCAGTCTAAATCCTTTGATAAATCTCCCCCTTTGGGTACAAAAGTAAACCCCTTACACATTTCAGGATGAGTGCATGCAGACAATATTTAAAGTGTACCTATCATCAGCAATAAATTTTGATATGATGTTGATAATACAATTGCTGTCATAAATGGGGGGGGGGGGGGCAGGGAGAAGTGAGTAGGGAGCCCTAAAGTTGTCCCTAAAATCCACTCCCCCTGCCTACTTGTCCATCCACCCTAAAAACGGATTGACAACTTGGAGCGTCGAAGTCAACAAAACATACAGAACTGTACAAAGTCGGGGAACCGGTCAGGAACAGAACAGAACCAACAAACAGTTATATAAATACAACTAAGGCAGGGAATAGCGTACTAACATACAGTCCAGAAACCGGAATCAAGATAAACGGCAGATATGATAATATGAACAAGACTAGATATGGGGATTAGTATACAGCAGACAAAACGAGGAGATGCAGTGGATGAACAGATGCAGATGGGCAAGTAGGCAGGGAAAGTGGTTTTAAATGGATGTCAGAACACTAAATGGGTCAGGAAATCAAGAGCACTGTTCACACTGGACTTAGAACAAGGAACACACTTAACACCCCACTCCAAGCATGGAGGGACATCAATACTAAAGCCAAATAGGTTTCTAGCTAACGGGCGCAGAATACTGTACATGTGAATAGACCCTAAAGGGGTATTCCAGGATTTTTTTTTTTTATTTGACTATGCTACAGGGGCTGTAAAGTTAGTGTAGTTTATAATATAGTTTCTGTACTTGTGTGTGATGATGGTTTTCTTATTATTAACAGCATACAAAATTACTCAGGCATTGGGATTTCCCAGGTTGCAGTGCATTAGTGCATCACTAATCAGGTGATCAGAGGGAAAATCTATCCTGCTTCAATGGGTTTCCAGTGGGATTCACTGGGTGGGTGAGAGTTCATTTTGCAATAGCTGTAGGCACCCTGATTAGAAAACACTGATGTATTGCATTGAAGGGATCACAGGTGTTTTTCAATGGGTGGGGTGGCTGATGTGTGGGAGGGAGGAAAGTGACCTCATGCTTTCAAAATATGTAACTATGGGATGTGTAGTTTAGAGAACGAAATTCAACAGGAAATTCCCAGTTCTGGCTCACTTACTCCTAGATAGACGAATAAGCCCAAGGCTCAGAACAGGATTCTATCCCAGGAGATCCAGGATAAAACAAGGGTCAAAACAGGATTAACAAAATCACTGTGTAAATACAGGCTAAGGCAACACAAAGCAAATGCAGAACGAACATACAAAAATTCAAAAAATCCGACAAATTTTTTAAAACAAAGCAGGCTAAAATCTTTATATCAAACAGGACAGATAACCACGGTTAAAACTCAGGTGCACAGACGGACATAGTGAACATCAAGTCAACATGGTCAGAATACAGGTCTTATGACCAGCACATAACACTTGAAGAGGCCTTATATATCCACCAAGTCAGCAAGGTTAACTATTCCCATCTCAGGGAGATTTAACACAGAAACTGTTCAGACACAAACCTAATATCTAAATAGGAACCAAAACAGAAAATACAAAATACAGATAAACAGACATTACAATTATATGTATATTTGTAATAAACATTGGTTTAAAAATGTGTATATTTTTGTCCCTGCAGCTATTGCCTGTGTGACTCTGTGAGGAGTCAAAATACAGGATGTATAGGTGGGCAAGCAGGGCTCTGTACACTGAGGACAAGCAGGGCTCTGTACACTGAGGACAAGCAGTGCTCTGTACACTGAGGACAAGTAGTGCTCTGTACACTGAGGACAAGCAGGGCTCTGTACACTGAGGACAAGCAGGGCTCTGTACACTGAGGACAAGCAGGGCTCTGTATACTAAGGACAAGCAGGGCTCTGTACACTGAGGACATGCAGGGCTCTGTATACTAAGGACAAGCAGATGTGGGTGTGTGGTGCAGGGCAGATGTTACCCTAGGGGCAGATGGCATTAACCCCTTGTATTTGTGACGCCAGGGCGTGGTTTAGCCTATAACCACCTGTAGGTATACCAATGGATCCTGGGCTAGCTAGGCACGGGGGCAATAAAGACTCCAACGCCAAGTTACAGACAGCGGTAGCTTTTCTGAGGGTAGACAGTTGGTAAAAGTCTATACAGTTCAGCCAGGGCCAAAGGAGGTGACCAGTGACACAGAGATCTTAAGGGCTTGCTGGTACTTGCAGAAGAGCAGAGATCAAAGAGAGAGAAGAATTACCCAGGGCTTATATGGGGAGACTAGCAGGGAGCCCATAGGTCACTCTTGGGATCACCTGGTCACTGGTACCTCCTGGGTAACAATCACATGACATATCACATGGTACATCTCTTAAAGTAACATTACATTTTATAACACTTTACATGGTAAAACATATTTACAATGGGGAAACATGTGCAGGGGGCCTTGGGGACACTGGAGGAGGCTGCCTGACAGGACATCAGGAGCACAGGGTAACACCTCCCATACTGAGACACCACACAGGGCTCTGTACACCAAGGACAAGCAGGGCTCTGTACACTAAGGACAAGCAGGGCTCTGTACACTGAGGACTAGCAGGGCTCTGTACACTGAGGACTAGCAGGGCTCTGTACTCTGAGGACAAGCAGGGCTCTGTACACTGAGGACAAGCAGGGCTCTGTATACGGAGGGCAAGCAGGGCTCTGTACACTGAGGACAAGTAGGGCTCTGTGCACTAAGGACTGGCAGGGCTCTGTACACTGAGGACTAGCAGGGCTCTTTACACTGAGGACTAGCAGGGCTCTGTTCTCTGAGAACAAGCAGAGCTCTGTACACTGAGGACAAGCAGGGCTCTGTATACTGAGGACAAGCAGGGCTCTGTGCACTGAGGACAAGCAGGGCTCTGTACACTGAGGACAAGCAGGGCTCTATACACTGAGGACAAGCAGGGCTCTGTACACTGAGGACAAGCAGGGCTCTGAACACTGAGGACAAGCAGGGCTCTGAATACTGAGGACAAGCAGGGCTCTGAACACTGAGGACAAGCAGGGCTCTGTACAATGAGGAGAAGCAGGGCTCTATACACCGAGGACAAGCAGGGCTCTGTACACTGAGGACAAGCAGGGCTCTGTACACTGAGGACAAGCAGGGCTCTGTACACTAAGGCTCTATGACATGCCCCCAGCTCACACATCAAGATTGAAAAGCCAGGAGACTACACAGAGCCCTGCTTGTCCTGCCCTCACTTCCTTTATTTGGACTTCTCATAGACAAACAGGGGAAAAAGAGGTAGGGACAAAAAAAAAACACATTTTTAACAAATGTATATATCAAATATACATGTAATAATATTATCTAAATTATATGAAAAGTTTTTGTACACTTTAAATTCAGAGTTTTGCAGCATTTTTTCCAACTCACATGTAAAGCAAATCCAGCACAGACCCCAACTTATATATACGAAGCCTCACCCTTCAGCTTGGACCACAGACTTTGAGCACAGCCTCGGTGGTAACAAGAAACACCATTCCGATCCAGCGAGGTTTACAAGGCATAATTCTTTATCCCGATACCATGCAAACAGGATACATACCAACTACTATTATCGTTATCACCATATGTGAATGCACACCTACACCTTCTTAATTGGTTGAAATGCATTGATGTGCATTCAAATATGGCAATACCCCAAGTCTGTATGTATCCTGTTTGTATCCTACCAGATTAAAGTATTTTGCCTTTTAAACCATCACTGGATGGGAGTGAAGCTTCCTAAAACTTTTACACTGTACAGGTATTTTAGGCCAAAATGCTTTGTATCATTGGGGTCTCTTCTATCAGCTCTATCCATAGTAATCATTTTCATGTTGTAAATAAAGCTGGTGCCTCTCTGGTGGAAATGTTAACACGGGAGGGGCTCAGCGGTAACAACAATGGCCATCTTAATATCTTCTTTAATGTACTCTGTCTCTCTACAGGGCCATAAGGGCTAGAAATATGCTATGTAGGCTATTTAGCTACCAACAAAAGGTAGAAGCTATGGCTTTCAGGACGATGGAGTCTGAGTGCTGTATTCAGGGACAAGGAATTATTATTTCTATTATCTCCCGCTATACCAGCATCAGCCTTCCATTATAACAGCCAGATCTGGGTAATGCAGAGAAGCCGATTCTGCTTCTCACCTTACAATATTACTAGTTAGAATACGTAATTATTCTAGTAAGAATCATAATGTTTCATTTTATTAAAGGTTATTTTTTTTCACTTGAGGCTGGAATTCCACTTGTTTTTTTGGGAGGGCAAACGTCAAGAAAAACGCCAATTCTGCCGCAAGGCGTTTTTTTGGCCAAAAAACGCTGTGGCCAGATGTTAGCTGTAAATCAATGCAAAAACACAAAATTCTTTTACCACTTTGCGTTTTTCAGTTTGGCGTTTTTTTTTTTATCCATTTGGCGTTTTTTCACTCTTTTTAAGCTCCTTGGCGGTTTTGCAAAATCGCAGCATGTTGAGCCTATGGTGTTTTTTTCCCCTAAAATTGTGGCGTTTTTCCCCCATAGAAGTCTATGGGAGTAAAAAAAAAACGCCAAGAAAAACGCCATGCAGGTTTTAACTTTGACATTTTTGCAGGTGGTTTTTATTCTTTTTTGGACTTTAGCAATCCAAAAAAGTGATGGAGATTTTTTAGGTAGTACTACTACTCCCAGCATGGAACACACTGTTCCATGATGGGAGTAGTAGTACCTGTACTAATTGACAGATCGCCCCGGGTCTGTTGCAAACCTTCTGTATGATTTATAGATGCACGCACGTCCCCTACCCATTCAGCCCCTGCGCTGTTATTAAAGGACCCTGACTGCCGACTTGAATGTGAGCGGACTCCGTTGGGGGGTGGGGGATGTCTTGGTGGAGATAGAAGGGGGGGGGGGATTTGGTGCACTATTGAGGTGCTGGCCTGTAGGGAGAGTGAGTGGATCCTTATGTTGAATTATTTTTTTATAAAACTGAATGCAGGATCACAAAGCAATTCTCTGGCTATGTTTTTAGCAACCAATTTAAAAAGTATATGCAAATGAGCCAACAAGTTACGAATTTCCACATACAATATCAATGGTAATGAAAAAAAAAAAAAGAAGCCATAATTGTGCGTCTGCAATGAAGATGACATTGTCTGGGAGTATTGCACAGAAAATATTGAAATGAAATTAATAGCTTTCTTTATAGTTATTTCGGATCTGAAATTGCTTTCATACCTCACTTAGGAAACCTGAAAAGTTTGATTGATTGTTATAAACTCATGAAAAGCCGAGTACAGAATCATCTGGAAGCAGAATAGGAAGGTGATTAGGAAGGATTGGTAAAAGGGCTGAGATTTAATCTGGGTGAGTGACTAAGTGGAAATAGAAAGTAGGAATATACAGTAGGATTCCGTAGTAAATACACAGCTGACATTACTATTGTGTTAGGACCAGAATATATAGAAGAGATCATAATGTTCTCCTATATTCCAGTTTTTTCAGACAAAAATCCAGCACCACTGTTTGGTTTTCTCCGCAGTGTTGTGTATCCAGAAGAAGAAGGTATCAGACCAGTTGGCCTCTGCCTGGTGATCAATGGAATTCCTGTCTGACCCCATTTGTTTATCATTGATCCTGTTTCTAGTCCTGGCCTCGACTTTTTCTTGTGTTCTTTGATACCACCTCAAGCACTCATAGTATTTCTCTGCCTCCTGACCGTGGCTTGGTTCCTGACTTCACTTTTTTATTTAGCATTTACCTGACCCTCCACCTACAAACCTGTCCTGTTTCTGACCATGTCTCTGCTTCTGCTATGTTTCCACCATCATCAAAATATCACCTTTTATCACTTTTCAGGGGATCCTAATGTGCGCCGTCTCCACAATCAAATCTTTGTCTCTGTACAGAGAATAAAGGGGTTGTACCACCTCGTGTTTCCAGCTCCCTGCATAGCTCCATCCTTTTTCACTTCCTGGTTTGGGTGGGACATTCAAATTATATAGCAGTGATTGACTGATGGCGGGGCCACCTTTTGTGTGTGGCAAGCGGCTCACAAATGACTCCATAGACGGTACACAAGCCCTGAAGCTGTCAGTGAGCCTTTTGTCACACATAGTAGGTGGCCAGAAAGGGGAGCACATGCCTGAGATCCCAACCACCCGACCCTCTGCTCGTCTCACTGGCCATCGCTTCAACAGTGAAGCAGTGGTCAGAAACCTGGGCAATGAGCAATAAACAATACGAACAGAGAATGTCCAGAACATACAAAATAAGCAATTTTGCTACTGACGTGATTGTAAAACTGCTTACTTTTGCATACAATAAATAAATATGTACAAGTATTAATGTCTGCTATCATCTTCACATTGTTTCCAGGACAGTTGGAACAATTCCCTTGCATGCGCAAGTTCTCACTATCAATAGCAAAACAAAAATTGAATAACCAGGGCTGGGTCCGTGCTCACCAAAAAGCACATTGTCTGCCTCTATAGTATGAAGCATTTGGCTAAATGCCAATATCCCATCTGCAACTGCTGCGCTGACAGGTGTTACTTCCCAGTGTGAGCTCAGTGCTGGAAGTGGTAGGACTGAGCATATCAAACAGGGATCATAGGCTGGATAATAGTAGAACTTATAACTAAACAAGCTGTTTTTTTTTTCTTTATGGTAAATCAAGTGAATAATTAAAGAGTACCAATCATGATCTAATCTCTCCCTAATCCACCCCCCATCTGTCCCTGACCCTCACTGACACTACCCTAGTGTTTCTTTTCATTCAAAACCCCCTCTTTGTAACTGATTTACTGTCTTCTTGGCTGCCCATTCGGCTGTCCTAGTTTGAGGGAGGAAGGGGGCGTGGCCGTGATCACAGTACGGCAGGCAGCTCCGAGTCTTCTCCTCTCTGTTTACTACTGCACATGCAGAGAGAAGAAAGATAGGAGCTCAGATAGTAAAATGAATGAGGGCATGCAGTAAGGCAGAGTCAGGAGGAGTATGCCGTGATGTGCTATGAGCACAGTGCTGGCTCCTGCCTGTCTGATTGACAGGCAGGGAGCAGCGCTGAGCTTGTCTGTGTCCCGGCTGCAGTCTGAGATTTTGGAATCCAGCAAGAGTCTGAAATCTATAAAAAAAAAAGGCTTGCGGCCAGGACTGATAGGGAGACCCCTAGTGGTCATTTTTTTTCAAAGTGGAAAATTATGTAGAAAGAAGCATATTTTTTTTAATAACGTGCAATTGGAAAGTTATTCTGCATGCATTAATCTATAATATATCAAAAGTATTTTTGATGAAAGGTACCCTTTAAAATGTCACTGTGCGATCAGAGTCTCATGGCAACCAATGACCTCCTTTCTTTTAAAGCACATCTGTCATTTCAACTTTTTAGGATATGTTGTCGAATGTGAACATGAAGAGCAGCACTATTCCTGGCCGTTATATAATGTTTATATGACATTTTTCACCAGATCTCCTCAGGCTCCACAGTATCCGTTTTGCCTGTGCTGACTGAACTTACTCCCCCCCCCCCTTTCCTTCCTCGCCCCCCCCCTCCATAGTACATGTGTATACGCAGCATGTAATCTTATCTCTCCGTGAGCTGCTAGTCCTTGTTGTATACCCAGGATGGAATTGAGCTATTCTTTCAGAGTGAAGGAAAGTATATAAGAATTTGTTAATGAAAGAAAGAAAGAAGCATGTTTTGTGACATAATATATTATAGTTTCTTACATTCAGTTGTACTATTAATTTTCACAAAGTTTGTTGAAATGGTTGGATCTATTTCAGGCTCAGCTGTGAGGGGGCAAGAGTGTTCATACCATAAAGGCATAACATGTAGCTGCTATGGAACCCTTGAAGAGAGGGTTCCCAGCCCTGGATAGTCCCATTCCTTTTGCAAAAGAAATGGTAAAAAAAACTATGTTCAGGACAACTCCTATCCCCAGGAACTGTCTCCAGGGGTGTGGAAATTTTATAAAAAAACTACTTGTCCACAGGACTAAAATGGAGCGAAATATACTTGTCCCTCATGACGATCCACTTGTCCGGGCCAATTTTCGCTTTTACGCTCTGATTTTTTCCTCCTCGCCCTATAATAGCCATAACTACCTACTATAATGATACCATTTAATTTTTCAATAACATATTCTCTGAACCAAAAAAATATATAAATATATATTAAGGGAAGTGAAATTGAAATAGTAAAAGATAATTTTGCAGATTTGGTGGTTTTCTTTTCTGCGCAATTTACCTTGTGGTTACATGTTAGTTTTATACTTTAGGCCGCCTGATTACAGCAATACCAGATTTGTATCGTTTACGTCATGTTTTACTAATTCTGGACTTTTTCTAATTTTTTTTAATTGCCATTTTTAAACCCCTGCGCTATAATCTGTTTTTTGTATAGGTACCATTTTGGTATTAATCTGACTTTTTAATCGCTTTTTAACTTTTTTTTCTGGGATATTATAAAAATTGCAAATCTGTGGTTTGGTATTTTTTTACATTTACCGTACAGGATACATAATGTTATATTTTAATAGGTTGTACAATTACGCACGAAGCGATACCAAATATGTTTATTTTTATTATGTTTGCATGTTTTTATATAGGAAAAGGGGGTGATTTGAACTTTTAACATGGAAGGGGTTAATGCAGCGGTCTTCAAACCAACTGCTGTCCTGGCATGCTGGGAATTGTAGTTTTGTAACATCTGGAGGGGCACAGTTTGAAGACCAATGGGTTAATGTGTGTCTTTCAAACTTTTATTAAAACTTTTTTTTTTTTTACACTTTATTACACTTATAGGAGGAATCATTAGATTCCTCAGACAGATGAATAGATTCTATTGAACTCTATTAATCTGTGTGCTCTGTGATCCATTGATAGAGCCTAGTTCAGCCAGGCTCTATCAATGACAGAGCAGGACAGCAGGGAACAGAGGTAAGCCCTCCGGCTACCTCCATAGTGGATCGCCCCCCTGCGACCCCACTAGCCCACCAGGGAGCATTCACATGTCCCTTTAGACGCCGGTGTCAGCTTTGACAGCGGCGATCTAAAGGGTTAATAGCCAGCTGCGGTGATCGCCGCATGCTGGCTATTAGCGACGGCCCCCGGCTACTGAGAACAGCTGGGGGCTGCAGAGTATGGAGCGGCCAGGAATCCTGAGCCCGCTCCATACTCCCCTGTGAGCGCCGTATGCATCTCCCCGTGTAGACGTGCGGGGAGTGAAGGCAGAGGACGCAGGTCTGCACAGGGAGAAATAAGCCACGCCCCCTCATCTCCCCCCGCACATCTGCAGAGCAGGGGAGAGAAGACAAATACTGTACACAGCTTCTCCACTCCCCTGCTCTGCTTCGGAGGACACAGGCTGCAGAGTATGGAGCGGGCAGGAGTCGGGAGCCCGCTCCATACAGCCTGCAGATCGCCGCCGCACTTGTCAGGTCCGGCCCTACTTGCCCGGGCTAAGGGCCGGACAAATTCACCTGCCCGGCGCCCAAAACTGCTAGTCCCGGGCATCGGGCGATAGGAATTCCACATCCCTGTGTCTCCTTTATTCCATGAACACCACCAAAAGTCTGTCTGGCTGAATTAGTGCTCAGACTAACCCCCTGGGATGCTAGTGAGTTTTTTTTTTTCTGCTCATAACAAAATAGAGTCCAGGGATGGTTGAGAATGTCTATAATAACTCACAAATCCCCCCTCTGTGGGCCTCTCTAGCTCCAAGCCCTTCTCACCACACATTGGATCTTGACACCATCCACAACCCAGTATGAGAGTACACAACGTCCTGTTGCTGGCTGATCTAGTGCAGGTGAAGCCTAAGGAGTGAGGAGTGGTAAAATTATTAATCATCTGGACAGAAGTCTTTGTTCTGAGGCCTGGTTTAATTTTGGGATCTAGTGTCTCAATTATTTTGCATAGTCTAGGGAATAACTTTTATAGGGATTTGGTAAAAGGACTGATTTATTTCTGGATTCTGGTCTGAGGTCTGATCCAGTTATGTATCTGGTCTGGGGGGCTGAATTAATTTTGGGGTCTTCTCCTAGGTTGAAACAATTTAGGGGGTATGATATGGGGTTAATTTGATATAGATATGATCAATTTAGAACAGACTCCTACTTTTTTATTTTTGAAGTCTGCACTGTGATCTGAATTAACATAGAGGGTCTGGTCTGAATTAATTTATGCATTTACTCCTGGGTCTAAATAATTTAGTGGTCTGAGGTCTGATTTAACTTTGGGATCTCAGTTATTTTTCTTAGTCTAGGGTTTAGCCTATTTCTGGTGTCTGGTCTGATCAAATTAATGTGTTTGATTTGCGCTCTAAAATTTGCAATCTTTAAATTTGATGTCTTTCCCTTGGTTAAAATACTTTAGAGGATATAGTGTGGGGTCTGATTTAGACATCATCATTTTTGACAGACTTGCTGTGGGATCGGAATTAACTTAAGGTGTCTGGTCTGAGGTCTGAATTAATTTATGAGTCTGCTCTTGGGTCTGACATAATTTTTGGATGTAAGGTCTGAGTTAGTTTAGTTGCATCCATTAGTTTCTGTGTCTGGTATGGTGTAATTCAGGTCTGGTTTGGTGTCTAGTCTTTTTCTGGAATCTAAAAATGTGTCATTGGGCACAACATTTTCTTACAGTGGGATAGTATTTGGATCATTGGACAGCTGTAATAGGAGCACTTAGGACAGCAGCAGGCATGGTATTGGTAGAATCAGAAGAATTGCACTGTTAGGCAAGGTTCACACTATGAAATTTCCGGCCGGACGAAATCCATACAGAGATTCCAAGTATGCCCAACGCCGACTGAATCCATCGGCGCTATAACCTGTGCAGACATTGCTGTCCCCATAAACGGCAAAGTCTGTGACAAAGATTCCACCTGTCTGTGAAAGCAGAATTTCAGCGGCGGAATATCTGCTGATGTAATTCTATAGGGCACACTGTGTAGCGGAATCCCATTGCCAGCAAAGGGATTCTGCTACACCCGAATTTCTGAGTGGAACTCTGACATTCCTCTTGGAAATTTCGTAGTGTGAACCTAGCCTTATAGGATGGCAGTATGTGTTGCTTTAGAGCAGTGTTTCCCAACCAGTGTGTCTCCAGCTATATTTACCATTATTTTACATGTATTTTGATATATTACATGTGCAATTTAGGGTAATTAAGATATTATTATTAGTATTAATTATTATTATTATGCTTATCATTTTTAATATTATTATTGTTGTAATAATAATAATAATGATTATTATTATTATTCATATAGCACCAACATATTCAAAAGCACTTTAACATTTTGAAAGGTAGTAACATTGCATATGTGCATGAGGCAGTAGAAGCTACATGTTTTGATATAACTGTATTTTCGGCCCCCCTTCTGACATTATTTTCAGAACGCTGGCTTCAAGCTGTCCGTGGTCGTGATGTCACACCACAGCCCCTCCATTCATATCTATGGGAGGGGGCATAACCGTCACAACCATGACCACCCCAAGCCGACATTCAGAACATAATGTTCAGAGCGCCGGGGTGCCGGCCCAGAGATCCAAGGGGTTCCCAGTGGTTGAACCCCCGGCAATCAGACATCTTATCCTCTATCCTTTATATTCTTATTGCAGGAGTGTATACAACCTCTACTGGGCCACATATAATTATTCATTACATCTATTTCCTATAAGGAACAGGACATGTTCTATGCATCAGGCATCAGCCACCAGACCCCTTATTTTCTTCAGAAGTCAAATTGCAGACGACAGCTCCGCGCAATGTTTCCCATCTCTTTCTTTCTGCATCAGCTTTCCAATTTATAAGCCAAACCGAGGAAGGACAAAGGAATAAAAGACTAAAATTGCTATTTATGCTGGAACATACTGAGGGCATCAAGATAATGAAGTGTAAGATTTTTTTTGTCTTGCATCAATTTGCACCGTAATAAGGTAGAGGAAACATATTATATGTCTCTTATTGATCCTACACATTGTATGGTAAGAGGAGAACAGAATGTACACGTTCCTCCCTCTCAATAATGCTTGTTAGGCTGTGAGCAGTCATTTATCAATGCCAGAGCGATGAAAAATAACAAAATAGTCACATGAAAGAAATGGACGACTGATTCTTGAATAAAACGGTTACTTAAATTCCAAAGTTTTTGTTATTGTATCGATTGGACCGGTGACTGATTTTGACTAGTGGCAAAAAAATATTAGTGCAACACCAAAAAAATGATTTATATTGCTAGGAGCCCAGGAGTGCAACATCCAACTGCTTGATAATCATAATTGAGGGTTGACAGCTCTCATCCCAATCATGCTAAGAAAAGCATCCCTTACTCTCAATTCCTACGCCTTAGAAAAGTCAACAGTGAGGATGAAACTTCTTACACACAAGTCACTGACCTAAAAAAATGACTGTTAGAGAGAGGGTACACGATCCACATCATACAGAACAGTTTCGAGAAGGCTCTGACTATTCCTCGGCATCACTTGTTACACCCAAAACCTAGATTAAGTGAAAAACCCAAGAGATTCATTTTTTCTTTGGCCAACTCAAACATGAATGAATTTGTAGCCAACATAATCCGTACACACTGTATTTAAAGGAGAACACCGATAACTCTCCTCTGGTAACGTATAGAAAAAATCATACATTAGGAGAAATTTTCAAGACATCTGTATGTTCATAACAGGATACACTGGTGAAAAGCGGTAATTGGCTAACGAATACTGCCCCAAAGGGGAATTTTCCATGAAAAACTTGTTCTTTCTGTCCCCAGAATCTATCCAGGAAAAAGTTACAATTAGGTGGTTCTTGTCATTATGTACCACTTTCCTTGTGTATATCATCCTATGCCCTTGCGGCTTCTTTTACGTGGGCAAAAGGATCCGGCCCCCCCATGTCCATTTTCGAGAACATGTCAGATTAATTCAGACAGGTGTAGGTGCCCCTGGACTAATTGCTCACGTAAAGGAAGTCCACGCGATCCTCGAGTCCTAAGATTTGCCGCTATTGAAATAGTGAAATCCCTCCTGAGAGGCGTCCTACTGCGTAAGGAGGCATTCTGGATTATTAAATTTGAAGCCACCGGCATCCTGGGACTCAATGATTGCATTAAATTAGCACCGTTTCTATGCCGTTCTATCTATCTGACACATATTTATCCAGGGATTGACTCTATATAAACTTGCAGTGAGCGTTATACTTATGCTCACCTGAACGCTCCCAGACAGATTCTGTGTATCTTCGTTGTTGATAATTTTTTGTATCACATGGTGTTTGTTTTGATCACATGCTCACTTTGTTTTGACATGTGACACGACGCCACCCACAGTGACGCCGATAAATGCCGTCACAATGTGCGCGGCGTTCGTATATTGGGTGGAAGAAGCGCTGTGAGAGCGTGAAACAGTATGTCCCGGTTACATCCCCCGCCTCCACCCCCGCACTAGCTTGGCATGTTTGACATCTGTCAATAAAGTATCATTTGGATGGTGAGTGAAGCCTTCCTTTTTTCAAATATTCATGCATGTTGCCAGACTTTGCACCACAACAACTAACATCACCTCCTGGGAATCCTAATGCTACCCACCAGGTTTACCTGTCCATCATTAGCCTTAGTCTTGTAAGTGCCGGACTACCTTCTTTCTTTCTGACAGAATGGGATATGAATAGGGATGAGCGAATTTCAGAAAAATAAGATTCGGCCGATTTGCCAAATTTTCCGAAAAAATTTGGTTTGGTCTGAATTTATTTGCGGCACATCGCCTACAGAGAGGCTCAATCGGTGTGTAGAACACTGTGCCTTGTCCTAACACGCATAAGGAGTGTGCTGTGTTAGTGAAACAATACTGTTATTCAGTATGACATTCAGATTACAGGCAACACTATTAGAATCAATGATGCAGAGTGCCTGAATGTGGCAGATTTTAATGTAATTTTTTTTTTAATTAAATTTGAATTTATTTAAAATTTTTGATTACCAATTCTGGTGAGCATCGAGCTGACGGTCCTCCGCCAGGCGAGATACCACCTGTTCCAGCCCCTGCCTTTCAGCACCCCCCTTAATGTGAAAGTGCAAATGTTTCATTTAATCAATTATGGTTCATTGTTATCGATCCCAGCTGTTCTTATTGGATTCTTGGGATAATTCCACAGGTAATATGACGTTGACGACCATAGGGCCTCAGTCTTGAAAAGATTATATTGATTTTTTTTTATTTAAATTTAAGAATAGATTCCCAAGTTTAATGTATGACCACAAAACCCAATCTAACAAAGAATCACATGGTGGCACAATGACCGAGCCTAGCGGTGGCAACAGCATGAAGAGATCATAATCTGGCAGAATGACACAGCCTGGAGTTGGCAGCAGCATGAGACCATAGGGCCTCACAATCCCTAAGATTAAAAGATGAATTTTCAAATTTAAATTGAAGATTAATGGTAGCTAGTGCTACCATAATTTTTTTTAGGTAATGTCCCAGCAGCATGAATAGACCATATAGTGGCTGAATGACACCGCCTGGAGCTGGCGGCAGCATGAAGAGACCATAGGGATTCACAATCCCTAAGATTAAAAGATGAATTTTCAAATTTAAACTGAAGATTTATGGTAGCTAGTGCTACCATAATTTTTTTTAGGTAATGTCCCATCAGCATAAGGAGACCATATAGTAGCTGAATGACACATCCTGGAGGTGGCGGAAGAATGAGGAGACCATATAGTGGCTGAGTTGCACAGCCTGGAGTTGGCGGCAGCATGAGGAGAATATATAGTGGCTGAATGACACAGCATGGAGATGGCGGCAGCTTAAGGAGACCATATAGTGGCTGAATGGCACAGCCTGGAGTTAGCGGCAGCATGAGAAGAACATATAGTGGCTGAATGACACAGCATGGAGTTGGTGGCAGCATGAAGAGAACATATAGTGACTGAATGACACAGCCTGGAGGTGGCGGAAGCATGAGGAAACCATATAATGGCTGAATGGCACAGCCTGGAGTTTGCGTCAGCAAGAGGAGACCATATAGTGGCGGAATGACACAGCCTGGAGGTGGCGGAAGCATGAGTAGACCATATAGTGGCTGAATGTCACAGCCTGGAGTTGGCAGCAGCATGAAGAAAACATTTAGTGGCTGAATGACACAACGTGGAGGTAGCAGCAGCATGACGAGACCATATGGTGGCTGAATGGCACAGCCTGGAGGTGGCGGCAGCATGAGGAAAACATATAGTGGCAGAATGAGACAGCCTGAAGGTGGCAGCAGCAGCATCAGAAGCCCTTAAAGTGACCCGGTTAAAAAGTGGTGCGGTGGGTGGCAATACCAGTACGTGGTGAGGAAGGTGGGTAAAAAATGGTCTGATGCAGAGGAATATTTGTAACTGGGGAGCAGCGCCTTAGATCTGATTGGCACCATCCATATTTGTGAAGTGTTGGTGTGGCACCATAGTCAATCTACTCTGATGCATCAGGCATGGGTGGGTGGAAATCTTGGCTGATCCATGCCAGATTCATCTTCACAAAGGTCAGTTTCTCCACATTTTTCGTGGACAGATGAGTTCTCCTTGGGGTGACTATGGCCCCTGCTGCACTAAACACCCACTCAGATGGCACACTACTGGTCGGGCAGGACAGCTTATCAGGGCAAACTCTGCTAGTTGTGGCCACAAATCAAGTTTGGCTGCCCAGATGTCCAGTGGATCTTCAAGATGTGTTGGCATGGGCATGTCAAGTATGCCACCACCTGCTGGTTCAGATCCTGCTCCAGGTCTACCTGCTGCTCGTGAGATGCATCACTATGCACGTGAAGAAAGCTACTCATCAGCGACTGTAGACTCAGGATGCTGCTGATGGAGCTGGCACTGCTCCTGCCACCCCCTCACTCCCCAGCAGCCATGGCAGTGGAAGGGAAGCACAGAGGGCCCCCCAAGTCAGACCTGCGAGAGGATGGACAATGGCGCAGATAGGCATCGACCAACTGACTACATAGGATGTCTCTGTAGTAGGTCAGTTTGTCCTCCCACTCAGTGGGTGTAAAAAAGGCCCCATTTTGTGCCGGAAGAGAGGGTCCAATAAGGAGGAGAGCCAAAATTCATCCCACTGCCGAATGGTGACCATCCGGCGGTTACTACGCAAGTAAGTGAGCATGCATTGTACCATTTTTGCAAGTGACTCGAAGGGACTCCCTGCCTCCATGAAGGGTGGAATTCCAATGTGTGGCAATGTCACAAATCAGAATATGTTGGGGGATACCGTTGTCACGATGCCGGCTGGCAGGTAGTGGATCCTCTGTGCCAGAGAGGGATTGGCGAGGACCGCGCTAGTGGACCGGTTCTAAGTCACTACTGGTTTTCACCAGAGCCCGCCGCAAAGCGGGATGGTCTTGCTGCGGCGGTAGTGACCAGGTCGTATCCACTAGCAACGGCTCACCTCTCTGACTGCTGATGATGGGCGAGGTACAAGGGAGTAGACAGAAGCAAGGTCGGACGTAGCAGAAGGTCGGGGGCAGGCGGCAAGGTTCGTAGTCAGGGTGGATAGCAGAAGTACTGGTACACAGGCTTTAGACACACAAAACGCTTTCACTAGGCACAAGGGCAACAAGATCCGGCAAGGAAGTGCATGGGAGGAGGTCAGATAAAGGCAGGGAGCAGATGGAAGCCAATCAAGCTAATTGGGCCAGGCACCAATCATTGGTGCACTGGCCCTTTAAGTCTCAGGGAGCTGGCGCGCGCGCGCCCTAGAGAGCGGAGCCGCGCGCGCCAGCACATGACAGCAGGGGACGGGAACGGGTAAGTGACCTGGGATGCGATTCGCGAGCGGGCGCGTCCCGCTGTGCGAATCGCATCCCCAACGGCCATGACAGTGCAGCGCTCCCGGTCAGCGGGACTGACCGGGGAGCTGCAGGGAGAAAGACGCCGTGAGCGCTCCGGGGAGGAGCGGGGACCCGGAGCGCTAGGCGTAACAGTACCCCCCCCCTTAGGTCTCCCCTTTTTTTTGTCCGGTGACTGCCTCCCCTGGGATGAGGACACCGGGAAGGAATGGATGGTTTCCTCAATGGCAGGCAGTACAGCAGGAGTGGGAATGGGGAGGGAGGGCAGAGGGCGAGGCCTGGCACGGGGCAGTGTGACACCAGGACGAGGGCCATGAGGAGGCACCGAGGCTTGCCTGAGTGGACTGGGAGGGGGGGAGAGGCATTTTCTGTGGCAGGCAGAGTCCCTAACGACCTTAGGGAGACCGGATACAGGAGGAACCACAGGGTCACGGCAGGGAGTACTGGGAACCGGTTTAAGGCAGTCCTTGGAACAAGAGGGACCCCAACTCTTGATCTCCCCAGTGGACCAGTCCAGGGTTGGGGAATGGTGTAGAAGCCAGGGTAGTCCAAGGAGAACTTCAGAAGTGCAATTGGGGAGGACCAAAAACTCAATTTTCTCATGATGAGGTCCGATGCACATTAGGAGGGGCTTCGTGCGGAAACGCACGGTGCAATCCAACCTGGCTCCGTTGACCGCGGAAATGTGGAGTGGCTTGACAAGACGGGTCACCGGGATGCGGAATTTATTCGCCAAGGACTCCCGAATAAAATTCCCAGAGGCACCAGAGTCCAGGCAGGCCACGGCTGAGAGGGAAGAGCTGGCTGAAGAAGAAATCCGTACAGGCACCGTGAGACGTGGAGAAGCAGACTTGGAGCCAAGAGACGCCACACCCACGTGAGCTGGGTGCGTGCGTACGTTTCCCAGGCGTGGAGGACGGATAGGGCAATCCACCAAGAAATGCTCGGTACTGGCACAGTACAGACAAAGATTCTCTTCCTTACGGCGATTCCTCTCTTCCAGGGTCAGGCGAGACCGATCCACTTGCATGGCTTCCTCGGCGGGAGGCCTAGGCGCAGATTGCAGTGGAGACTGTGGGAGAGGTGTCCAGAGATCTAAGTCTTTTTCCTGGCGGAGCTCTTGATGTCTTTCAGAAAAACGCATGTCAATGCGAGTGGCTAGATGAATGAGTTCATGCAGGTTAGCAGGAGTTTCTCGTGCGGCCAGAACATCTTTAATGTTGCTGGATAGGCCTTTTTTAAAGGTCGCGCAGAGGGCCTCATTATTCCAGGATAGTTCAGAAGCAAGAGTACGGAATTGTATGGCGTACTCGCCAATGGAAGAATTACCCTGGACCAGGTTCAGCAGGGCAGTCTCAGCAGAAGAGGCTCGGGCAGGTTCCTCAAAGACACTTCGAATTTCCGAGAAGAAGGAGTGTACAGAGGCAGTGACGGGGTCATTGCGGTCCCAGAGCGGTGTGGCCCATGACAGGGCTTTTCCAGACAGAAGGCTGACTACGAAAGCCACCTTAGACCTTTCAGTAGGAAAATGGTCCGACATCATCTCCATGTGCAGGGAACATTGCGAAAGAAAGCCACGGCAAAACTTAGAGTCCCCATTAAATTTGTCCGGCAAGGACAGGCGGAGGCTAGGAGTGGCCACTCGCTGCGGACGGGGTGCAGGAGCTGGCGGAGGAGATGATTGCTGCTGAAGTTGTGACTGAAGTTGGTGCACAATGGTGGACATTTCCGACAGCTGGTGGGTTAGATGGGCGATCTGTCGGGATTGCTGAGCGACCACCGTGGTGATATCAGAGATATAAGGCAGAGGGACCTCAGCGGGATCCATGGCCGGATCTACTGTCACGATGCCGGCTGGCAGGTAGTGGATCCTCTGTGCCAGAGAGGGATTGGCGAGGACCGCGCTAGTGGACCGGTTCTAAGTCACTACTGGTTTTCACCAGAGCCCGCCGCAAAGCGGGATGGTCTTGCTGCGGCGGTAGTGACCAGGTCGTATCCACTAGCAACGGCTCACCTCTCTGACTGCTGATGATGGGCGAGGTACAAGGGAGTAGACAGAAGCAAGGTCGGACGTAGCAGAAGGTCGGGGGCAGGCGGCAAGGTTCGTAGTCAGGGTGGATAGCAGAAGTACTGGTACACAGGCTTTAGACACACAAAACGCTTTCACTAGGCACAAGGGCAACAAGATCCGGCAAGGAAGTGCATGGGAGGAGGTCAGATAAAGGCAGGGAGCAGATGGAAGCCAATCAAGCTAATTGGGCCAGGCACCAATCATTGGTGCACTGGCCCTTTAAGTCTCAGGGAGCTGGCGCGCGCGCGCCCTAGAGAGCGGAGCCGCGCGCGCCAGCACATGACAGCAGGGGACGGGAACGGGTAAGTGACCTGGGATGCGATTCGCGAGCGGGCGCGTCCCGCTGTGCGAATCGCATCCCCAACGGCCATGACAGTGCAGCGCTCCCGGTCAGCGGGACTGACCGGGGAGCTGCAGGGAGAAAGACGCCGTGAGCGCTCCGGGGAGGAGCGGGGACCCGGAGCGCTAGGCGTAACAACCGTTCTGAAGCTGCAGCTCAAGGAGGGTGTGCTTTGCGTTGTGGGAGTGACTGAAGTGCATGCAAAGTTTCCTTCCCATTGGCACAGCCTGGAGGTGGCTGAATGGCACAGCCTGGAGGTGGCGGCAGCATGAGGAAAACATATAGTGGCAGAATGAGACAGCCTGAAGGTGGCAGCAGCAGCATCAGAAGCCCTTAAAGCGACCCGGTTAAAAAGTGGTGCGGTGGGTGGCAATACCAGTACGTGGTGAGGAAGGTGGGTAAAAAATGGTCTGATGCAGAGGAATATTTGTAACTGGGGAGCAGCGCCTTAGATCTGATTGGCACCATCCATATTTGTGAAGTGTTGGTGTGGCACCATAGTCAATCTACTCTGATGCATCAGGCATTGGTGGGTGGAAATCTTGGCTGATCCATGCCAGATTCATCTTCACAAAGGTCAGTTTCTCCACATTTTTCGTGGACAGATGAGTTCTCCTTGGGGTGACTATGGCCCCTGCTGCACTAAACACCCACTCAGATGGCACACTACTAGTCGGGCAGGACAGCTTATCAGGGCAAACTCTGCTAGTTGTGGCCACAAATCAAGTTTGGCTGCCCAGAAGTCCAGTGGATCTTCAAGATGTGTTGGCATGGGCATGTCAAGTATGCCACCACCTGCTGGTTCAGATCCTGCTCCAGGTCTTCCTGCTGCTCGTGAGATGCATCACTATGCACGTGAAGAAAGCTACTCATCAGCGACTGTAGACTCAGGATGCTGCTGATGGAGCTGGCACTGCTCCTGCCACCCCCTCACTCCCCAGCAGCCATGGCAGTGGAAGGGAAGCACAGAGGGCCCCCCAAGTCAGACCTGCGAGAGGATGGACAATGGCGCAGATAGGCATCGACCAACTGACTACATAGGATGTCTCTGTAGTAGGTCAGTTTGTCCTCCCACTCAGTGGGTGTAAAAAAGGCCCCATTTTGTGCCGGAAGAGAGGGTCCAATAAGGAGGAGAGCCAAAATTCATCCCGCTGCCGAATGGTGACCATCCGGCGGTTACTACGCAAGTAAGTGAGCATGCATTGTACCATTTTTGCAAGTGACTCGAAGGGACTCCCTGCCTCCATGAAGGGTGGAATTCCAATGTGTGGCAATGTCACAAATCAGAATATGTTGGGGGATACCGTTCTGACGCTGCAGCTCAAGGAGGGTGTGCTTTGCGTTGTGGGAGTGACTGAAGTGCATGCAAAGTTTCCTTCCCATTGTTAGGATGTCTTGCAAATAGGGGAAACACTTCAGGAACTGCTTGACAATCAGATTGAACATGTGTGCCATGCAGTGCGCATGGCTCAACCTTTCTTGTCGCATCGCAGACAAGATGTTTTTCCTGTTGTCAGTCACCATGGTTCCCATTTCCAGTTTTCGTGGAGTAAACCATGCTCCAATTTCTTTATGAATTACTTATAGCAGTTCCTCCCCTGTGTGACTCCGTTCACCAAGGCAAACCATGTGAAGAACAGTGTGACACCGCCGTGCCCTGCACACATGGTATGCTGAAGGGGCACTGAGACTTGTCCGTGCAATGGAGGCTGAGGAGGATGAGGAAGTGGAGTCGTACACTGTCACAGGACCAATGGCCTGAGAGCATGGAGGGGGAATCGGCGTGACCTATCCACGATGGTGTTGTGGCTGTGCAGGAATTTTTCGAAGCAGAATTGCAAAGTTGAATTGGCTTTGGAAATTCCATAGTGGCTGGAAGGAGTGGCTTTAAGTGCAGTAGAGCAAAGATTGGTAGGGGGATTGCAAAGTGATGCTTTAAATCTAAAAGAGTCACCCTAGGAGTAGAGAAACTGGACCACATGTGACCAACGCACACCAAATTTCCAAGACCTACAGTACACCAAGTTTTAGGAGAAAGGGGTGCTATAGATGAGGTGTAGAGCCTTGTACCATTCTTTCTCTGGTTCTATTGGGCAAGATTTGGCTTGATAAAGCGAGATTGGCTGAAACATTGACATTTTTCTTATGAAATAAAATAAAAGAAAATTATTTCTACTACAAATCAAATGTCTTAAAGATTACCTGTCCTCAAAGATTATTTTCTAAATTAACTCAGATTATATTCCCTAACTGCTCCTAACACCCTTGCTGCCCTTAAAAAAATCTTTAAAAATCTTTGTATCATTCCTTTCCCCTTGCTCACATTGTGTGAGCTCCTGGCAGGAGAAAGTGGCGTTCCCCAGCAGGCACAACATCACTGAAGCCTTTGCCCCGCACGCACTTCCTGAGTTTGGTCTCCTGCCAGGCTAGGGGGAGACCCAATTAACTGTTTGACTTGCAGTAGTAGAAAGAGAACAGATAAAAGTTGAGAATTTTAACAGCAAGTAAATAGCAAAGTGTCTTATAATTACATTAGGAACAATATATTAAAAGTTTAATTTGGAGACAGGTACAGTGGTCCCTCAACATACGGTGGTAATCCGTTCCAAACGACCATCGTTTGTTGAAACCATTGTATGTTGAGGGATCCGTGCAATGTAAAGTATAGGACAGTGGTCTACAACCTGCGGACCTCCAGGTGTTGCAAAACTACAATACCCAGCATGCCCGGACAGCCGCTGGCTGTCCGGGCATGCTGGGTGTTGTAGTTTTGCAACATCTGGAGGTCCGTAGGTTGTAGACCACTGTTGGAGAAAGTTGTACTCACCTGTCCCCGCCGCTCCGGACCGTCACCGCTGCCCGGGATGTCGCCGTCCATCGCTGTCGCCATGTCCCCGAGGTGTCCGCGACACTCCGGCAAGGCCTCTGCTTCCCCGGCAACCGCGCTCTCCGTCGCCGCCATCACGTCGCTATGCACGCCGCTCCTATTGGATGACGGGACGGCATGCACAGCGACGTGATGACGTCGATGGAGAGCGCCGACGAAGCAGAGGATCCCGAAGAGGATGCGCCGGAGCCCCGAGGACAGGTAAGAGACATCACCGGAGCTCACGGGGCACCGTAAACGGCTATCCAGTGGCAGCTAAAGCAGTCAGCGCTGCCGGATTGCCGTTTATGCGATGGCCCCGACATAAAAATGCATCGTATGTTGATGCTGCCTTCAACATGCGATGGCCTCTGAGAAGTCATCCCATGTTGAAATTATCGTATGTCGGGGCCATCGTAGGTCGAGGGGTCACTGTACTCTTTAAATCTTATAGAAACATAGAACGTGACGGCAGATAAGAACCAACTGGCCCATCTAGTCTGCCGACAAATTCTATCATTCTATGAGATTCGTTGCTACGTGCATGCACATTGTATGGCTTTTCTATTTAGGCCAGATGAAATACAACCCTCACTCCATTCTGAAACGCGTGTGGCAGAATGGAGCAAGGGTCATATTTTATCTGTCCAAGTAAGATCAGTTTTTTATTTAGGCACCATTTTTTTTAATTAGATGGTGGTGGTTATAGTTGTGGAATTGTTATTTAGACAACAACATGATAGTGTTGTCATTTGTCCAATTAATTTCATGGACTACGTTGTGTATGTTTATGTACGGTAAGTTTTTTTTGTACAATAGGTCAGCACGTGGCACCATCCAAGGTCGGCTCACCTTGTACTTGTAATTTCTAGATTGATTCAACACGTGTGAAAAAACAATCCTCAGAAGTACAATATTTGCTAGAAAACACTTTTTCTGCTGTTTGCAGTGTAAATTGAATTCTCTCCACCCACCTCTGCTTATTATATGTACATGTTCCTATTATGTGCTGTCTTCTAAGAAAAAAACCTCCATCTCCAAGGTAATTTTCCCGACAATGGATTTCTAACTTGATTGCGATGTGGAGATCCTTCTCCGCCTTCATCACAAAGAGGATGATTATAAGACGCTTTTATATTTTTCTTTTTCTTTTTTTTTATTCTAAAAGGATTACACTTTTAATCATTTTTCAACTGTTCTACTGGTCTTCCGACAGAATGGATGTGTATAAATTGCCTTAATTTGTGCTAAATTGCCGAAATTAGAGACGCTTTACTCATTTGTGCTCAGCATCGTTCCTAACTTATCCTATTGTTTTCTGCTAAATACGAAAGTCAAAAATAGCCTGTTGAGGGCTGAAGGATCCAGTGTAATGTATCGGGTTGGATTTCAATCGAATGGAAGTTCTAATATAGCTGCTCTAGTAGGTGGAATGCCCATAAGTCACTCTGATTGACCATTATTGTCAACATGCAGAGTTTAACCCCTTAAGGACCAAGGACGTACCGGTACATCCTTGGTCCTGCTCTCCTGATATAACGCGGGGTTACACAGTAACCCCGCGTCATATCACGGCGGGCCCGGCGTCATAGTGAAGCCGGGACCCGCCTCTAATAGCGCGCAGCGCCGATCGCTAAAAGTGAAACCGAAAGTTGCCGGCTAGCTCAGTGGGCTGTTCAGGATAGCTGCGGCGAAATCGCGGCATCCCGAACAGCTTACAGGACAGCGGGAGGGCCCCTACCTGCCTCCTCGCTGTCCGATCGCCGAATGACTGCTCGCCCTATGGGACCTATAACACTGCAAAAAAAAAGTGAAAAAAAAAGTGAATAAAGATCATTTAACTCCTCCCCTATTAAAAGTTTGAATCACCCC
Organism: Hyla sarda; assembly: GCF_029499605.1. Classification (NCBI taxonomy): domain Eukaryota; kingdom Metazoa; phylum Chordata; class Amphibia; order Anura; family Hylidae; genus Hyla; species Hyla sarda. Next base: position 35,532,098 of record NC_079193.1, read on the forward strand.
CCTTTTCCAATAAAAAAAAAGACCACAGTGTAAATATAAATAAACATATATGGTATCACCGCGTGCGGAAATGTCCGAATTATAAGAATATATCATTAATTAAACCGCTCGGTCAATGGCGTGCGCGCAAAAAAATTCCAAAGTCCAAAATTGTGCATTTTTGGTCACTTTTTATATAATTTAAAAATGAATAAAAAGCGATCTCTAAGTCCTATCAATGCAAAAATGGTACCGTTAAAAACTTCAGATCACGGCGCAAAAAATGAGCCCTCATACCACCCCATACACGGAAAAATAAAAAAGTTATAGGGGTCAGAAGATGACAATTTTAAACATATTAATTTTCCTGCATGTAGTTATGATTTTTTCCAGAAGTCCGACAAAATCAAACCTATATAAGTAGGGTATCATTTTAATCGTATGGACCTACGGAATAAAGATAAGGTGTAATTTTTTACCGAAAAATGTACTACGTAGAAACGGAAGCCCCCAAAATTACAAAACGGCGTTTTTTTTTTTCAATTTTGTTACACAATGATTTTTTTTTCTGTTTCACTGTAAATTTTTGGGCAAAATGACTGACGTCATTACAAAGTAGAATTGGTGGCGCAAAAAATACGCCACCATATGGATTTTTAGGTGCAAAATTGAAAGAGTTATGATTTTTTTAAGGCAAGGAGCAAAAAACTAAAATGCAAAAACGGAAAAAACCCCGGTCCTTAAGGGGTTAAGAAGGGCATCAGTGCCCCTCTGTAGTCCTCTGCCCCCTTTGATGTAGGGTAATTTTTTAGGGTAATTTTGTTTTGCATTCAAAAAATCCTACTAATTTCTTAATTTACACAGAAAACCCGAAAAGGGGATGTGGCATCATGGGTATGGGGCATGACCATTGAAAAAAAGGGCATGTTCCCGGTAGTTTTGAAAAATCCCAACAAAGTTACTAATGTTCCCATATAAAATGTGGTGGATTTGTGCTCTGGAAAACCCGACTGCTCAGAGCAGTTGTAAACAAAGCAAAGCATAGAGAAAATTAGTAAAAATCATGGAAAAATAGCTGTTGGAGAAAAAAAACTAAAAGAAAACTATACTCCACTCTTAGTAAATGAGGGCTCATGTGTTCAATTCCCCTGTAAGCACCCCCACAGGAGAAATTAAGCATTACACAGTAACCATGATGGAGCTGTCCATGTTATGCATGGGCATGTGTGGTCCTCCAAAGTGAAAGATGTCCTATATGGGTCCTATTACCCCTTCTCCAAAACAGGAGACCTCCCTTTTAAATTGTACCTGTTGTTGACAAAAACTTTTGATATAATGTAGATAATACTATTATATGTATAATTGTAATATACATTGATAAAATGAAAAAAGTGAAAAAATGCTGTCCCTGCAGCCATTGCATGTGTGTCTCTTTGAGGAGTCCTACTACAGGATTGGAGGTCAGGACAAGAAGGGCTCTCTGCAGTCTACTGGCTTCTACAATCAACCTGATGTGTGAGTGGGAGTGTGTCATAGAGCCTCACAGCACAGAGCCCTGCTTGTCCTCAGTCCACAGAGCCCTGCTGGTCCTCAGTGTACAGAGCCCTGCTTGTCCTCACTGCACAAAACCCTGCCTTTCCTCAGTGTACAGGGCCCTGCTTCTCCTCAGTGTACAGAGCCCTGCTTGTCCTCAATGTACAGAGCCCTGCTTGTCCTTAGTGTATCGAGCCCTGCTTGTCCTCAGTGCATCGAGCCCTGCTTGTCCTCAGTGCACAGAGCCCTGCTTGTCCTCAGTGTACATAGCCTTGCTTGTCCTCAGTACACAGAGCCCTGCTTGTCCTCAGTGTACAGAGCCCTGCTTGTCCTCAGTGTACAGAGCCCTGCTTGCCCTCAATGTACAGAGCCCTGCTTGTCCTTAGTGTACAGAGTCCTGCTTGTCCTCAGTGTACAGAGCCTTGCTTGTCCTCAGTACACAGAGCCCTGCTTGTCCTCAGTGTACAGAGCCCTGCTTGTCCTCAGTGTACAGAGCCCTGCTTGTCCTCAGTGTACAGAGCCCTGCTTGTCCTCAGTGTACAGAGCCCTGCTTGTCCTCAGTGTACAGAGCCCTGCTTGTCCTCAGTGTACAGAGCCCTGCTTGTCCTCAGTGTACAGAGCCCTGCTTGCCCTCAATGTACAGAGCCCTGCTTGTCCTTAGTGTACAGAGTCCTGCTTGTCCTCAGTGTACAGAGCCTTGCTTGTCCTCAGTACACAGAGCCCTGCTTGTCCTCAGTGTACAGAGCCCTGCTTGTCCTCAGTGTACAGAGCCCTGCTTGTCCTCAGTGTACAGAGCCCTGCTTGTCCTCAGTGTACAGAGCTCGGCTTGTCCTCAGTGTACAGAGCCCTGCTTGTCCTCAGTGTACAGAGCCCTGCTTGTCCTCAGTGTACAGAGCTCTGCTTGTCCTCAGTGTAAAGAGCCCTGCTTGTCCTCAGTGTACAGAGCCCTGCTTGTCCTCAGTGTACAGAGCCCTGCTTGTCCTCAGTGTACAGAGCCCTGCTTGTCCTCAGTGTACAGAGCCCTGCTTGTCCTCAGTGTACAGAGCCCTGCTTGTCCTCAGTGTACAGAGCCCTGCTTGTCCTCAGTGTACAGAGCCCTGCTTGTCCTCAGTGTACGGAGCCCTGCTTGTCCTCAGTGTACGGAGCCCTGCTTGTCCTCAGTGTACAGAGCCATGCTTGTCCTCAGTGTACGGAGCCCTGCTTGTCCTCAGTGTACAGAGCCCTGCTTGTCCCCAGTGTACGGAGCCCTGCTTGTCCTCAGTGTACAGAGCCATGCTTGTCCTCAGTGTACAGAGCTCTGCTTGTCCTAAAGTGTACAGAGCCCTGCTTGTCCTCAGTGTACAGAGCCCTGCTTGTCCTCAGTGTACAGAGCCCTGCTTGTCCTCAGTGCACAGAGCCATGGTTTTCCTCAGTGTACAGAGCCCTGCTTGTCCTCAGTGTACAGAGCCCTGCTTGTCCTCAGTGTACAGAGCCCTGCTTGTCCTCATTGTATAGAGACCTGCTTGTCCTCAGTGTACAGAGCCCTGTTTGTCCTCAGTGTACAGAGCCCTGCTTGTCCTCAGTGTATCGAGCCCTGCTTGTCCTCAGTGCACAGAGCCCTGCTTGTCCTCAGTGTACAGAGCCTTGCTTGTCCTCAGTACACAGAGCCCTGCTTGTCCTCAGTGTATAGAGCCCTGCTTGTACTCAGTGTACAGAGCCCTGCTTGTCCTCAGTGTACAGAGCCCTGCTTGTCCCCAGTGTACAGAACCCTGGTTGTCCTCAGTGTACAGAGCCCTGCTTGTCCTCAGTGTACATAGCCCTGCTTGTCCTCAGTGTATAGAGCCCTGCTTGTACTCAGTATACAGAGCCCTGCTTGTCCTCAGTGTTCGGAGCCCTGCTTGTCCCCAGTGTACAGAGCCCTGCTTGTCCTCACTGCACAGAGCCCTGCTTGTCCTCAGTGTACAGAGCCCTGCTTGTCCTCAGTATACAGAGCCCTACTTGTCCTCAGTGTACAGAGCCCTGCCTGTCCGTGTACACTTCCTGTATTTGGACTCCTCATGGAGACACACAGGGATCAAAAGCTGCAGGGACAAGAATATACACATATTCTAACCAATGTATATTACAAATATACATATAATTGTCTTAAATACATTATATAAAAAGTTTTCGTTAACAACAGGTACACTTTAAAGATTTTTTATTTTTTTTTATAGAATTGGTAAACTTGTTTTACCCAGACAATTCCTTTAAGGTGCATATATTGAAGGAAAGTCCTATAACTATAAAACTAGATTGTTTCAGAAACATTTTGCAATTATTCAGCGTAAAATTCATTCCACCTAGTAGTTAACCCAGTGTAATGAATTCAGTAGCCAGCACAGTCACTAAGCCTAATGGCTAGAATACTAGTATTCCTTTCCATTATGAAGATAAGGCTGATGGACTCCTTAATGCATATTAATGAAGTGTTCAGTGGCTATAGCGAGTGCATGAGCAGCTTTAATGAATTATGTTACAGAGTGTCGGTGGGCGAGAGGCGATAAATGCTGATTCAACCTTCTTCTCCTATCACAGCCTCTACCTATTTGTTTGCCTCTCCTCCGCATTCATAGCGTTACTGGCACGCTGCCTGGTATCTATTAAATGGAAGAGATACTATAAAAATACTGCCAAAGAAGTTACTGCATAACATTATTGTTTCCATCCCTGTTATTCTGTCACCCAAGGCAGAGCTCCAGTTTTTAGCATTCATACTTCAAAGTAAAAAGTACTGTAAAAAAAAAAAAGAAAAGGAATAATTCATATTTTGCCAACGTATTGGTCACTTGCCCATTCACAAAATCTTCCTTATCTGGAATCCTACACTGCGGAGCACTCAAGTTTTTTTTTTTATAGCCCACTATTGGGCCATAATCTAATCGGTGATCCTCCTCTTGTTATAAAGAATTCAACATATATAATATTTATGGACCTAATTTCCCAGTACTTAACATTCCAGTGTGATAGCTTCTGACACATCTGAACAGTGACGTGGTATTCTATGGTGTAGGCACAGCTGCTGTGTGGAGTGTGACTGCATTCCGAACTTCACCACTTAACCCATATGTATTTCCTGATATATACTGATCACGTCATTAATGCAGATAGCCTCTCTTTAAAGGGGTACTCTGCCCCTAGACATCTTATCCCCTATCCAAAGGATAGGGGATAAGATGTCTGATTATGGAGGTCTCGCGATCCCCGGCGATCTCCTGCGTGCCAACCCGGCATTCTGAACTTTTAGCTCAGAACGCTGGGTTCGGAGCTGTGGTCATGATGTCACGTTGCGGCCCCTTGTGACATCACACCACACCCACTCCATTCCTGTCTATGGGAGGGGGCGTGACGCCCCCTCCCATAGACATAAATGAAGTGGACGTGTTGTGACATTACAAGGGAGCACGGCATGACGTCATGACCCCCGCCGCGGGAACCCAGTGTTCTAAACATATTGGGGAAGACTTCTCAAAGCAGACATATTTTATACCTCAAAATACAATCCAAACTACAATTTGTAAATTTCACGGCATATTGCACTGTGTGTCAGTATTCTTGAAAACATCATCTATCTGTCTTGCATCAGAAATTGTAAGGACGCATTCACACAGCAAAATGTCCACCAGGAGAAATTCCATACAGCAATCTGTGCAGAGCAGGTGCTAAGGATTGCTCGGACATGTGTCGTTACCATTGACGGCAATGCATACCCCAACGGATTCCGCCGAAAGACTGAGAGAACGTTCGTTCTTTCAATGGAGTCTGGAATTTGAATTTCTGTAGCAGAAGATTAAGTAGTTTGCTCAGTGCAGCAGAATCCCATTGAAAACATAGCAAGGCCGCTGCACCAAAATATCCAAGCAGAATTTTTTTGCTCGAAAATTCCGTAGTGTAAATGCGCACTTGCAGATTTCTAGGGCAGAATCCACACCAAAAATCTCTGACAACTTTTTGACATCTAAATTTAACCTTGTACAGATTTGTGTTGATGATGTTTATACAGGTACCATATAAGCCTTGGAAACATTAGTGATAGTTCTCTTCTGGAAACCAGTAATAAAAGTTACTTCTTTGCTCTTGATCTCCAATGAATAAAGAGCACAGATTCTCAAGACAAGGTCAAAATACAATTGTAATTAATATTATTATGCTTTTTGAAATAACAGCAAGGTCTGAGAATATTAGCAAACTACTCTTGCATAGAGGTACAATACGTCAACAGAATACATGATGCACGGCCTATCGCAGACCCAAAAAACGCGCCAATTCCCATTGTTAAAGCTGTTCCATGAAGCTTGTTTTTTTTTTGACAACAGCTCGAGATGCTTGGATAGTTTTATTATGATCTAAATATTTATTAAAACATGCATAGTAGGTTGTACACTGAGACTGAATTGTGTATATTATATATTGAATATTATAGACTGAAGCTCAGTGGAATAGAGTTTGGGGACCTAGGAAATAATATTAAAATATAAATTCTCCGAGCTACATAAGTTGCTTTCTGTAGATGTTTCTGTGGTTAAATGTAAAAAATAACGCCAAATAAAATAAAAAATAAATGTGTATATATATATATATATATATATATATATATATATATATATATATATATATCAGTGTTGTGCGCAAATATTCACATTTTACATTTTTGTCGCAAATATGCAAATTTGCGAATATTGAGAATATATTCGCTATATATTCAAAATTGCGAATATTCGCTTTTTTCTGCATATGCGCATATTCGCATGTGTGAATATTCGCATTATCCTTCTTTTCACTTGTGGGCCAATTAGAATGATGCAAAGACACTTGTAAAGTTGCCCACCCCCTCACTGTTTTCTTCCTCCAATACACGAATATGCGTCTATATATTTGTGAAATATTGCGAATTCGAATATGGGCAATGCCGCTCATCACTAATATATATATGTATATATAATGATCTATGCCTGTTAATAAAAACAGTGGTGGGTCAAAAAAAAAATAAGTTTATATATTATTATTTTTTTATTTGTAGCCTCTGGTGCTCTGATTCCAACAGTTTTTTTTTTTTGCTACGCCCCGTGGTTCCTGAAATATAGGTGTTTTACTGTTTGGATGACTATCTGTACTTTTCACTGCTTGAGTAAGGCAGTTTGTTGCCAAAACATTGCACAATGGAGAGTCACATCCCATCAAGATCCTGAGTCTCCGGTGTTTGGTGCTGTAAACTGCAATATCCACTGTATGTACTTTTCACTGAATTTTCAGATGGTTGGGCGATTTTTTCAAAACCTGTGTAAAAGATGAGTAATGCAGTTGTGCATAGCAACCAATCAGAATTGCTTCTTTCATTTTTCAGAGGCCTTTTTAAAAATAAAAGAAGCGTACTGGGCAACTGTACCACACTTCCTATACACAGGTTTTGATATATGTCCCCCTTAATTTCAAAATCAGGTGTGAATGCTCGGTTCAAGGGTAGGATTAGGAGTTTCATCATTACGCCCCCTCAAACATGTTTCCTACCCTCTCAGCCACTAAATCACGCCCTCTAAGAGCGGCATTTACTCCGATATAAAGTTCTCGCCCATCTGGCTATTCAATGAAAATTGCAGATAGCCAACCAAATACCGTAGTAGAGTCTCTATATCTAAGGGATGTAGAGGCAAATAGCAAGAAAAGGAAAAACATTATTGAAAGCAGGGCGCCAAAATCTAAAATACAAATCCAAAAATTCTTCTTTGAGAACATTAAAAGGATTTTCCTCTTTTCCTCAAAAGTTCTCATAAAAAAAATCACAACTGGATAGGCTGTTACCTGTATGGCACAGTAGTTATGTATCAAGTGATTAATTCCCCTGCAGGGCCACCATAGGTGGCATAAAGAAAAACACAGCTCCCATTGAAGTGAATTCACTATCCTTATAATGGACAATTTGGTTACTGTAGCTTAGATCTCTTTCATTTCAGTGAGATATAAACTCCAGTAACCCAGATTGACCACTACACGATGCACATAATTAGAGATGAGCGAATTTTTGAAAAATTCGATTTGGGCGATTCACCGAATTTTCCGAAAAAAATTGGTTCAGTCTGAATTTATTTCCGGTTAATCTCTATTAAAAACGGCTATTTCTGGCCTACAGAGAACCTCAATAGGTGTGTAGAACACTTTACCTTGCTGTAACGCGCATAGAGTGTGTGCTGGGTTAGTGACATAATATTGTTATTCAGTATGACATGCAGATTAGAGGCATCGTTATTACAATTACTGTCGCAGAGCGGCACAATGACAAAGCCTGGAGGTGGCATCAGTATGAGGAGATCATAAAGTGGCTGAATGACACAGCCTGAAGTTGGCGGCAGCAAGAGGAGACCAAATATTGGCTGATTGGCACATCCTGGAGTTGGCGGCAGCATGAGGAGACCATACAGTGGCTGAATAACACAGCCTGGAGGTGGCAGAATCATGAGGAGACCATATAGTGGCTGAATGGCACAGCCTGGAGTTGGCGGAAGCAAGAGGAGACCATATAGTGGTTGAATAGCCTGGAGTTGTCGGCAGCATGAGGAGACCATATAGTGGCTGAATGATACAGCTGGGAGGTGGCGGCAGCATGAGAAGACCATATAGTGGCTGAATAACACATCCTGGTGTTGGCGGCAGCATGTGGTGACCATATAGTCGCTGAATAACATAGCCTGGAGGTGGCGGAAGCATAATGAGACCATATAGTGGAAGAATGAGACAGCCTGGAGCTGGCAGCAGCATGTGGAGAACATAAGGTGGCAGTATGAGACAGCTTGGAACTGGCAGCAGCATGTGGAGAACATATGGTGCCAGTATTAGACAGCCTAGAGCTGGCATCAGCATGAGGAGAACATATGGTAGCAGTATAAGACAGCCTGGAGCTGGCATCAGTATGGGGAAAACATATGGTGGCAGAATGAGACAGCCTGGAACTGGCATCAGCAAGAGGAGAACATATGGTGGCAGAATGAGACAGCCTGTAGCTGGCATCAGCATGAGGAGAACATATGGGGGCAGTATAAGACAGCCTGGAGCTGGCATCAGCATGAGGAGAACATTTGTGGCAGAATGAGACAGCCTGGAGCTGGAATCATCAGCATCAGGAGTCATAAAAGTGACCCAGTGACATAGTGTGGCGTTGAGTGGCAATATCAGGCATGTTTGGCTCCATACTTTCCACTTCTGCCACTATGCTGACTGCCAACCATGCTACCACCTTGCTGGCTCAGCTGCTGCCTCACAGGCAACCTGCAAATCTCTTCTGTTGATGATGAAGCCCCTTCTGCACCCAACTCAAAGTGCAATCGGCTTCATCATCATCGAGTTGTGTCTGCAGGTCACTGATGTCCTCCTGAGTTTCCTCAACAGTGTCTGCTTCAGGAGCCTGAATGCTCGCAACACCACCTCCCACGCCACTCTCCTCATCACTACTTTCCCACCTAGCGGAGGAAGCGGCGGATGTCTCCTCCACTTCTTGGCTGGGCAGTAGCTGCTGAATGTCCTCTATTAGTTTGTCCTCACTAAATAGTGGAGCTGAACCCACAGCATAAGATACTTCTGTGGGGGAGGGAACAGCATAGGACAGAGGCAATGGGAGGACAGGGACTGTGGATGACTGTATTAATGGCTGATGGCAGATGGGTTGCTGGTCGAGACATGAACACTAGCTGATACCGGGAGCTCAGGTCACTCGCTGCGACTCCTGCTGCCACTCGCCCCTAGTCTGCTGCAAGCTGTGCCTGCGCTTGATGCACACTACTCTGTGCACGTCCTGGTACTTCTCTGCCTGACATACTGCATAAATGAGGGGAGGACAATATGCTCCACTACGCTTAAAACAGTATTTGTCTACAACACCAGCAGGTGTGTACTTTTGGCTGGCCTTTCATAGTAACTAGGCCCTTAGGACTTTAACGGGAACAAAATGGTACACCACTTAGATGTATGTACTTGGTATGCACTTGTGAGGGGAGTACATTGCGCTCCACTACACTTAAAACAGTATTTGTCTACAATACCAGCAGGTGTGTACTTTTGGCTGGCCTTTCACAGTAACTAGGCCCTCAGGACTTTAACAGTAACAAAATGATACACCACTTAGATGTACATACGTGGTATGCACTTATGAGGGCAGTTCAATGCGCTCCACTATGCTTAAAAGAGTATTTGTCTAGAACAGCAGCAGGTGTGTACTTTTGGCTGGCCTTTCACAGTAACTAGGACCTTAAGACTTTAACAGGATCAAAATGGTACACCACCTATGTATGCACAGGTTACACTTAAAAGAGGACAATACGCTCCGCTACTCAACCAGTATTAGGCACTAATGGCAGGTGATTATGTCTTTTAGTGCTCTGCTCACCCTAACTGGCTGGCTACTATTAGCTTTTCAGTTGTTGTACACACCAGTGCTGCAGCACACAGTCACTCTCTACTACACCCAAATATCTCAATCTTTCTACCTTCATTATCAGTGCTTCTAGGCTGGATTTGGGCTTGAGGTGAATCGCGGCTGTAAAAATACTTTTTCTGTGCAACACACTGCTTTCTGTCCCATTCTCTTTGCAATAGAACGCTGATGTGAGTGGTCACAAGAGGGCTGCCGATTATATAGGGCTGTGACATCACAGTGGTGGCTGGATGCTGATAGGCTGCATGCTGCATGTGAATCAGGGTCATTCCGCCAACCCTTGTTCCCGCCTTCCCAGCATTCCTTGCCCCATGTCCTGACATGTGGAGCCGCCATCTTAGATACCCTGTAGCCTGGACCACACTAAATGGAGTATATTGAATTGATTTGTGCATTCAAATCGCGGCGATATTCTCATTTATACAAAAAAGAAGGTTGCAGCAGCAATCTTGGTCAAAAAATGGAGGCTCTTAGCGCACATTTTGATCAAAACGTGTCCCCCTCCACCACACGGAGGTGGCCTCTTTTTAGATGGGACCCTAAGATGCTTAATCCACTCCCTCTGCTGGGCATATAGCCTCTGACTGGGTGACATGCAGGATCCATTATCAATTCAAAAACTTCCTGTGAAATAGGGAGGGGTGCACGGCTAGAGAGGGTTTCACTCCCTCTAACTTGCATAGCAAAAACACAAAAAAGAAAAATAGCTAGCACAACTACCTAATACACAGGTGCACGCTGCTGTGGCAAATGCAAAGTATACAAAAAAGAAGGTTGCAGCAGCACTCAAAAAATGGAGGCTCTTAGCGCACTGTTTCATCAATGATAGTGAATCCTTTATGTCACCCAGTCAGAGGCCATATGCCCAGCAGAGGTGAGTGGATTAAGCATGTTAGGGTCCCATCCGACAAGAGGCCACCTCCACGTGGTGGATGGGGGACATGTTTTGATCAAAAAGTGCGCTAAGAACCTACTTTTTTTTGACCAAGAGAGCTGCTGCAACCTTTTTTGTATTCTTTGTATTTGCCACAGCAGTGTGCACCCATGTATTAGGTAGTTGTGCCGGCTATTTTTCTTTTTCGTGATATTCGCATTTGTTGCGAAGCAAATTTTTCCTGAAATTCGTAATGATTTCGGATTTTAGATTTGATTCGCTCATCCCTACACAGAATGATACACAAATGCACAAAAACTAGGAAAAAACAATAATAGGAGGAGGTCCTCCAAAACAAGAGATGTTCTTTGTATCTGCTTTCTACTCTGGCATAGAGATGAGGATCCTGAATAGACGACCCCAATGTTATGTCTGAATTGCCTAATAGGATTTATGAGGAGCTGAGCCGTGTCAGTTCTGTATCATACATTGTCCTTATGTGTGAGTGTAAAAAGGGGTTTCAATAGTTGTTATCATGTAAAGAATTTATTCTTCTTTCTCACTTATAATGTGGATAACATTTCTGAATAAAAGATATTCTGAATTCAAGTTGAAGTCTGGGGTTACTCCGAGCTATTCTCTGGAGTTTTATGGTCACATTGAATTTACAATCAATTGAAGAAAAAAAAAAAAAGGAACGTAAAGGATTAAACATTAAAATAAGCTAAGAAAAAAAAGCTTGTTAAATTTAAGAACTAAGACAGATGCTTTTATGTATCAATTTGTCAAATAACAAATCACTTTATGTTCGCCTTGTTGTATTTTGTAGTTGGGAACTGTAGATAGATTCATTCTTCTAAGTGACTTTTGGAAGTTTTTGTTTTCTCTAGAGAGTTAATGCAGGGCATCTAGTGAACCGCCTCGACTTACAGATCCTCTGATGTCGGAATAGAACATTCATATATTCTATTTCATCAGCCAACGTGGTGAGGAATGCTCTGCTTGTTTTCACAAAGTCAAACTGTAAAAGCAGACTTTATAATTTTACATATATGAGCAAATACCATAAACTTTTCACTTGACTATTGATTGGCCAAGAATGGAGGCCGCCATGAAATTTACTGTGAAAGGAAAACTCCGGGGAGAATGATACACTCTGTAGTACTTGGTGCAGGGACTGAGAGGACGCTGTTCATGTCTACTGGACTCCGTCTTAGGTGCCCTTTAAATTCCTGTGTTATGCACTGCCCCCTCAGACTTTGTGCTAGGTTTAACAGAAGGTATTAATTTTTCTAGAGTGTTTTTTTAAGTAGTCATGAAAAGCTTTCATCCATTCTAGAAGACATCTAGAATAAGTTCAAGGTCACAGCTCAAGGCTCTCTTGCTTGGCTTATTTTTCTCTTCGAGATACAAACTTTCTAACACTTTAAGACATCTACATGTGGACCACCTAACACCCCTGGGAGTCCTCTCTTTCCTCCCTCTTTTTTCATCTTTTCTTTCTTTTAATTTCTTCTCTTCTTTTCTTTTCCTGTGTTGCCCCCTTTTCCTTTCCTTTTTTTCCGACCTATTTTTGGCTAGGTGGAAATGACATCTTTCGTCATGCTTCCTAATGCATACCTTTTCTCCCATACAACCCTAACCATATCTGCTGAAAATCTATGATTGTGTAATTTTTCTCAGTATAGTTCCCTTGTATAACTTGTGGTAGTGGTCCACTATACTTTGCTTTATTGTAACTGGCAGTAAGAAGAAAACAATAGGGTAACTTACGATCTGGCAACTATTGCAAAAACATTGACATAGAGTTCTATTTTTGCAATGGTTGCAAGGTCAACAGAGACTTTTCCCCACAAGGAAATATTGCAGTCATGTTGGCTGTGTCATTGTGGTCCTCTCGCCTTGTGGTTTAATTTATAGTTCTTGGTATCCATTAGATACATAAAAAGCTTCAGGCTATTCATGTATAATACAATAAGCATCATTCTGATTTTGTTATGTAATTTGAGAGTTCTTTTCCTAAAGGGAAATACATGCATTTGTGGCATGGTGGTGATCCCACAATTTTACCGCATCTCTTGGGTAATGGCATGCAGCCAGTCATCAGGAGGAGCAAAACAACAAAGTACCCCGGTAGAGACAAGAAGAGTACATTACAAACTACTCTACCACAAGAACCCTTATCAGGGATCAATAATACCCCACTTTTATCCATACTGTAAAATTAATCTTTTATTAGTGTATTGTAGAATTAAAGAACATAACAAGATAATGTTAAAATCACCAATATTGTCAATGTGCAGAATGAAAACAGTAGAGTCACACTACTGCAGAACTCCTACAGTGGCACTGTAATATAGATTGGACAGCATTCCTGGCTTCTCCGCCTACAATGCACTGTATCTAAGGTGCTTCCGCTAGTGCAACTGTCCTCGGTTGAACAGTATTGATTTTAATGTACAACATTCCTGGCCTCTATATGGTATGTTTTTGTTGGTGCTGCAGTCTAACCAACAACTAGATGCACATTAACAACAAAAGACTTTAAAACACACATAAATAGCCCCCTTGACATGTTTCGCTTCTTAGGGCTTCATCAGAGGTCTGGGATAATGACTATGGATGTTTTCATTCTGCACATTGACAATATTGGTGATTTTATCTCGTTGTGTTCTAGAATTTTACAATACACTAATCAAAGTTAAGTTTTACAGTGGGAATAAAAGCATGATATTATTGATCCCTGATAGGGGTTCTTAAGGTTGAGTCACCAGGAGAAGGGAACTGTACAACCAATGTCTGGTTGATACAATGCTGAGCTATGAGTGATTGCACAGTTGAGTGGACCATGAAGAAATAAATATTTTAACAAAACAGAGGACGCAACAATCTGGTTTATAACACACAAGAATTAGCTATTCCACTATTTCCCTAAACTGAATGTCTTAGTTAAAAGTTTTCTTTTACAGATTAAACCCATATACTGAAACATGTTCTTTTTATGTATCTGGTTCTATATTCTTATAATTTTTTTTTTCATTTCTTTGAACATTATTATGGGGACAGTCGTATTGCCTGAGCTTCTGTTCTGCTGTTAGCAGCATTTAGAACTATGCATTGTACAAGAAGGAGGAAGATGATGAGAGCTGTGTCAGCTGTTATATATGGTTTGATCCTGTCTTATCTATACTGGTGTCACCTTTCATTGCAATGCTGCCTTCAACTGTGTACATTTCATAGTGGCAGACCATGTGGCTGCTATGGGGCCCTTGGAGAGAGGGAGCTCGTCCTGATTGGTCCTATTCCTTTTCCTATTGGTAAGAAATATGGTCTCTTCAGGGAACTGCATTGTCAGAAAATTAATAGGGGAGGGTAATGAGTGACTAATGGGTTATGTAAAGCATAGAGTAAATAAACACCAAACCTTTTTGTCCTATGGAGCAAAATCTGATGCCATAATAGGAAGCCAATACCGATATTTGCAGTGGTGCCTCTCTTCTTCTATATTGGCCACTGGCTGCCTAGGATGATATTGATGAGATTGCTAAAAAAAAAGTTTTTTTTTCTACAAAACAGGAAGTGTCACCGTATTATTAGGCTCAGTAGCCAGACTGAAAACTACAAGCTTTCAGAAATGTAGATAGTAACATTGGAAGTTTGAAAAAACAATCACCACCAATTTAAAAAAAAATAATTTTTAAATTTGATTTGTAGAATAGGTCATTTTCAGATGACATGTTCCCTTTTAGGTTATGTTTATACGGTGGAAATTCTGAGCGGAATACAGCAGGAGATTTAAGCTTGGAGATTCTGTTTTCAGCAGAGTCCCATTCTTTACAACAGACATCTGCTGCACCAGAATTTTCATGCCGTAAACATCTGCCGTGGAAATTTCAATTCCAGCCTCCACTGAAAGAATTGACATGCCATAGTTTAAAATGACATGGTTTTTAAGGTTGAAAAAAGAAAAGAATCCATAAAGTTCAAGCTAAAACCCTACTGTGTAGATCCACTCTGTCAATTCTATCTGCACAATTTACTCAGAAATGCATTGCCGTCTGTGGAGACGGCACATTTTTGAGTGGTCCTAGTGCCGGTCTGCAGAATGTCTGCTCTGAAATTTCACCATGTGAACATAGCCTAAGACTTTGATCAATGTGACTCTTCTCTAATTTACATCCTTTAATAAAAGTTCAGTTAATCAAAACAAAAATCGACTTTATTTACAGAAAAACCACGGTCTGGCCGTACGAAAAGTCTTTCTACGTTCCCAGTTGGTAGATTGTATTAGATCATTAATCCTGAGCATCAGATTGGAGGGATACCTATTCAGATGTGATGCCTACACAATGCATGGTGTCCTATCCACAAATTACGGCCCATTTGAAATAGACTCGTTGCCAGGCAACCGTCACCCTGTGAATTGATGTGTGCAATAAACAAATGAGTCACACCTCCCTATGAATAAGTATTTGTTACTTTTACAACAACAGAATAGACGTTCTCGTCTTCTTTGTAATTTTCTGCTGTCATGTTATGTTACACGAACGGTGTCGTTGGCAGAGAGAGCTATAAAATGAAATCAAAACCTACTGACATTTAAGTGTCTATAAATGTAACAGACTATCAGCTTATAAAAGAATCAAGTGGTGCGCACAGGCTGTGGGGTTTTTTTTTTTACGGCTCGAAAAATGTTACTCAATATAGTCTACATTGGGATTCCATACAAGTCAATTTATATTTTACAATACTTTGGTTTCTTTCTTTCTTGGTTTAGAAGCCTCATTGTCTTACATCAGGATTTTGTATTTTGGATTAATGTATATACAGGGAAATCCAAAAAAGTATGGTGCAAAGTTATTGCCCAAGTATTCATAATCAAGAGAACATAATATGAATTAACATGAAAAGCACTATCTATCCAAGTTTTATCCATACAGTTCACATGTTTCCAGTGATTTCCATTGGTTACAAGGACTATATGGCGGTAGTCCAGTTCTGGCCGGATGAAGCCAACATAATATTGGATACAGACTCCATTGTTTCTATGAATCCTATGGCTGGGGGGGGGGGGGGGGGCAGATAGCAGATATATTAAGTCCTTGATGTAGCCTCCACAGAAAGGAGTCACGGGTTGTTAGATCTGGCAATCATTGAGACCAGTGCAACATTGTTAGATCGTTTTTGACACTGATATAGCTGATCCAACGTTCTGGTAGAGTTTCACTGAGGTATCGGTAAACACCTAAATAGAAATGTGAAGGTGACTAATCTTATAGACTATGTTTGTCAGATGTTACTCTATCTATGGCAGAAGCCATTCCTATGACATGTCCAGGTAGAAGTGAATGGTGACTTTATCCTCAGCAAGAAAGAAGAGACCGTAGACTCATTATACAGAAAACCATTACTGTGGGTCAGTCTGTGAAGTGCTAAATAAGGGTACATGGTTTTTCTGAGCTCGATTGACCTTCCTTCTGAGGCAAGTTTGTCATCTTCTAATCCACCCTGCAAGTCTGTGAAAAAGTCACAGCGTTTCCGTTTGTCATCTGGATTCAGCTCCTGAAGATGATTTAATCTGTATAGTTTACATCGCAAACATTTCCAGAAAATAACATGGCTTGTGTCTATACTGTGATTGGTTGCTGTGAGCAACTAAGCCAGCTTTGCTCTGATTTTCAGTCACCGATCATTTACCACTGCTGTTACCGTAACTACTGGTCCAAAATCTCCTCCAGAAGGAAAATATGGGTGATGCTACCTTCAATAGATGGCACCAAAGAGCAAGCTCTTTTTATCCTGAGGGAGAAACATTTTGCATAATTTTAGTTTGGAAACACTGTGAACTTAGATAAATAGTTGGTTCAGGATCACTTGTTTGTATTATTGAGCTACAATAGTAATGTCTCATTCCATAGGGTCTTGTTATGATGTAGGGGATGTCCCAAAACAAGGAAGAGTAAGAAATAGGCCTCTGGTGCAGACTTGCTCATGTACAACTGGATGGTATATTATCGATGACCCACATTATGTATGTCAGAAGTCCATCAGATGGTGGTGCTCTACCACAACATAGTCCATAAATATAAGTGCAAGTTAAAGGAGAACTCTGGGATGAAACAACTTATCCCCTATCCTTACGGTACGGAATAAGTGTCAGATTGGGAGGGTTCAGCTGCTGGGACCTCCAGTGATCTCCCGTGTGGTGCCCCAGCTCTCTGCATGAATGGGGCATGTCAACCACCGCATGAAGTGGCGGCCAACACGTCCCCTCTATGCAGCTCTATGGGAGAGCTGTAGCGCCGGATGCTGGCTGGCTACTAACTTTCTTGCAGCTTATAGAGCGGCACCCCCATCAAGAGGGCACTCTAGGCTGATTACTATTTTGCCTATAGACAAAACCGGCCCTGACTCTCAGCTCTCATTTCCGGCTGTCATAGAGCTGCATAGTGGGGGCAGGTCGACTGAAGCTTCATGCTGTGATCGAAATGGCTCCTTTCATGTGGATAGCTGGTTCGCCATGTGGGAGATCGCGGGTGGTCCCTGCAGTTCTGATACTTATCCCCTATCGTAAGGGTAGGGGATAAGTTGTTACATCCCGGAGTTCTCCTTTAAGAGGAGAAAAGAAGTGTGCCCATTTGTTGGCAATGCAAATTTTTTTTATTTCATCAGGTACTTATAGAAAAGTGCATAAAGGTTACATATCTGGCAGGAAGCGTGTAGAGGCAACAACCATTTCTTCTGGCCAACACATTAAAGGGGTATTCTGGGCAAAAACATCTTATCCCCTATTGAAAGGATAGGGGATATGATGTCTGATGGCGGGGGGCCTGCAGCTGGGACCCCCGCGATCTCCCTGCAGCAGCCCGCATTCTATGCGTAGCTGCGTCTGCAGTTACGGAAACCTCCAGGCTTCCGAGATGGGGATGTGACGTTATGCCACGCCCCCTCCATTCATGTCTATGGAAGGGGGCGTTGCGAGGGGCGTGGCGTGAAGTCACGTCCCCATCTCGGAAGCCTGGCGGTTCCCGAAACCGCAGACGCAGCTACACATAGAATGCGGGCTGCTGCAGGGAGATCGCAGGGGGCCCCAGCGGCGGGCCCCCCACGATCAGACATCTTATCCCCTATCCTTTCGATAGGGGATAAGATGTTTTTGCCTGGAATACCCCTTTAAGTAGATGCCCAGTGGCAACAATAGGGGATTCTGCAGGTGACCCATACCAACAACTGACTGTTACATCAATTAGTAAACGATGCCAAACAGATGAACCTATACCCCTACTTATACAACAACATGCTGGAAAATCTATTTTAAGGCTATTGCAAAATAAGGTTTTCTCCACTGTGTGTAGACTAAAGTTGCTGTTGTCCTTTTTATATTTTTTATTTTTTCTAACAAATCTGGCCAGTGTTTATTCTTTTATATATTTTTCCTGCTAATCATGTCCACCGTGAAATCTCTGTAAAGTTGGATAAGCTGACAAATTGTCACTAAAATACAGCGTATAGCCAGATAAGAATCTCCAGACATTATTATCTCAGCGCTACTGAACGCTGGGGGACTGTTTATCGATCATAGGATTGACTACGTTTAGAGATATACTGCCTTCCCAGAGAATTATCTGGAGTTTTAAGATCATTAAACCCGGTTCGTTGCATTTACTAAACTTTTAAATGAGACATTAGTACTCGGCTTTACTCATTTAGAACTTGATTTTGCTTTAAACAAGAAAGCAAGAGATTAGAAAATTTCCGGACTAAAACATACATTTGTTTTTGTATAATTACATTGAAATACAATTAGATGACTACGATTGAATTAATAGTAAATAAATAAATATTAAATGCAATTAAATAAATTAAAATAAATACAATTAAATAAATGGCAAACAAATAATAAACCAATTACGATAAATTAAACCAATTAAAATAAATTCAGTTAGAGGACTCTAAAATGGTTGTGTATTACCTTGGTGTTAGGAACGTGAGGCAATATAGGAATAAAGTTGCAAACCTTTTAGGCTAGCAGAATGCTGTGGTCGAAACGGACCATATTGAAACGTTATGGTCGAAATGACACACAATGGAGCCGAGGCTGTACAGGGTCACATGGAGTCTCTGTGGTTCTTTACCACAGAGCCAACAGTACTCTGTGTGCTGCAACATTGGGTCTCCGTATAACACAGTGGTCCCAAACTGTTGCCCGCCCGGACAGCCAACGGATGTGTACACGCTGTGGGGTTCGGCCATGTCCCTTCAATGCAAGTCTATGGGAGGAGGCGTGATGGCCATTATGCCCCCTCCCATAGACTTGCATTGAGGGGGCGTAGTGTGACATCACGAGGGGGTGTTGCCGTCCCATCTGTTTCTGGTTTATGTACTTGTACTACACTGCTCTAAAAAATAAAGGGAACACTAAGATAACACATCCTAGATCTAAATGAATGAACTAATCATATAAAATACTTTTGTCTTTACATAGTTGAATGTGCTGACAACAAAATCCCACAAAGATTATCAATGGAAATCAAATTTATCAACCCATGGAGGTCTGGATATGGAGTCACACTAAAAATCAAAAGGGAAAACCACACTACAGGCTGATCCAACTTTGATGTAATGTCCTTAAAACAAGTCAAAATGAGGCTCAGTAGTGTGTGGCCTCCATGTGCCCGTATGACCTCCCTACAACGCCTGGGCATGCTCCTGATGAGGTGGCGGATGGTCTCCTGAGGGATCTCCTCCCAGACCTGGACTAAAGCATCCACCAACTCCTGGACAGTCTGTGGTGCAACATGGCGTTGGTGGATGGAGCGAGACAAGATGTCCCAGATGTGCTCAATCGGATTCAGGTCTGGGGAACGGGCAGGCCAGTCCATAGTATCAATGCGTTCCTCTTGAAGGAACTGCTGACACACTCCAGCCACATGAGGTCTAGCATTGTCTTGCATTAGGAGGAACCTAGGGCCAACCGCACCAGCATATAGTCTCACAAGGGGTCTGAGGATCTCATCTCAGTACCTAATGGCAGTCAGGCTACCTCTGGCAAGCACATGGAGGGCTGTGAGGCCCCACAAAGAAATGTCACCCCACACCATTACTGACCCACCGCCAAACCGGTCATGCTGGAGGATGTTGCAGGCAGCAGAACGTTCTCCATGGCGTCTCCAGACTTTGTCACGTCTGTCACATGTGCTCGGTGTGAACCTGCTTTCATCTGTGAAGAGCACAGGGCGCCAGTGGCGACTTTGCCAATCTTGTTGTTCTCTGACAAGTGCCAAACTTCCTGCACGGTGTTGGGCTGTAAACACAAGCCCCACCTGTGGATGTCGGGCCCTCATACGACCCTCATGGAGTCTGTTTCTGACCATTTAAGTGGACACATGCACATTTGTGACCTGCTGGAAGTCATTTTAAAGGGCTCTAGCAGTGCTCCTCCTGCTCCTCCTGACACAAAGGCAGAGGTAGCAGTCCTGCTGCTGGTTTGTTGCCCTCCTACGGCCTCCTCCACGTCTCCTGATGTACTTGCCTGTCTCCTGGTAGCGCCTCCAAGCTCTGGACACTACGCTGAAAGACACAGCAAACCTTCTTGCCACAGCTCTCATTGATGTGCCATCCTGGATGAGCTGCACTACCTGAGCCACTTGTGTGGTTTCTAGACTCCGTCTCATGCTACCACTAGAGTGAAAGCCCCACCAGCATTCAAAAGTGAGCAAAACATCAGCCAAGAAGCATAGAAACTGAGAAGGTGGTAACCACCTGAAGAACCACTCTTTTATTGGGGGTGTCTTGGTTATTGCCTATAATTTCCACCTGTTGTCTGTTACATTTGCACAACAGCATGTGAAATTGATTGTCAATCAGTGTTCTTCCTGAGTGGACAGTGTGATTTCACAGAAGTGTCATTGACTTGGAGTTACATTGTGTTTTTTAAGTGTCCACTTGTATTTTTTTTTTGAGCAGTGTATATTATTTGCTCATTTCTTGTGTGTAAATACCTTTAGTCGGATTTTTTGTGATTCAGGCTCAGATACTGCTGTTACTCCATCAGCCTTTCAGAGTGTGTACTTTAGGGATTGCTATTAGGGCCATTATTTTAATGACATTTTAATATTCTGTTATGTATTTTTTCCAATATTGATTTATTTGTTGTTTTGATAATTATCTGTGATAGTGTTTCCTTATTTGGGGATTATTGTTGTGGGTCACTATCCTGACCATCCTTATCTTTGCAGTGGTTTGTACACCCTGCTTTTCCTTGGAGCATAAATACCACGGAGCCCAAGGTACTCAGAATAGTAACCAGTATGGTCTACAGAATAGTATAAAGAGTAAATGTGCCATTTTCCATCACTTGTCATATTACTGCATTCTGGAGAAGCATAGCCTCATGGTATATTTGCTGCACAGAGTATACCACATGGTGGCACATGGTCTTCCTACATCTCTCTCTTTCAAAACCATAGGAACTTGTGTATCATCATACAAACACCAAGCACCATGTGCATATGGATGAGGTCTTGCTGCACTGTCTAAACCTAGCCTCATAGAAAACCAAGTATTATGTAAACTATTACTGGAAACATTTTGAAAAGTTTCATACAACACTGTCACAATCTTTAAGATCTCGCTCACATTTGTGGTGTGAGACATCTGTGGTTAGGAGGAGTTGTATGGGATTTTAGACAAGGGTCAAACCCTGGGAGTCTAGGATCCTCTTTTTGAACGATCAGCACAGGTCCCATATTGAACCTCTACCAATCTAAAGATGGCCATATACGTCAGATATCTCTTGATATTCATCAATGGACAGATTTTAATGGAGAAAGGAAGAGTAAGCCTTTGCCAGATACTTTTGATGGTGGATTATCTCAATTGCAGGAAGGAGTATTGGGCCACGACCTGCAATTGAAGTAAATTCGGAAAGCCACCATAGATGTTGTCAGTCAGCCCAGCCAAAATTTGTGGGTTCAACTAACATTTGGCAAACACATAGGGGGAGGTTTATACCAGGTGTAGACATCTAAGCCAGCTTTGAGGTTGTGTACATTTCTCTAACAATTTAGGCGCAGATTGTGTCAAAAGATGCATGTGATGGGGCCACACTCCTGCATGACCCCTCACTCTTGTAGCCCACCCTGGTGTTAGCAGTAGTGTTGGGCACGAATATTCGCAATGCGAATATTTATCGTAAATATAGCATTTTCGCGAATTCACAAATATTGCGAATATAGCACTAAATATTTGCAATTACGAATATTCACATTTTTATTTCACAGTACACATCGCAGTGATCATCCCTCCTTGCTTCCAGCTTATGGTGTAAACAAGGCTCCAGTATTAGTTACAATGCTACACTGGCGGGCGCCCGGAAATTTGCATATGCGAATATTCCTATTTTATCATGCGATATTGTGCATGCGCATGCAAATTTTATGGTGAATGCGCATGCACATGCAAATTTTATGGCGCAAAGTAAAAAAAAAAGGCAGCAAATTTTGCGAATATATGACTAATATGGCCTATGCCGCTCAACACTAATTAGCAGCACAGACTGCAAAATTATGAGACTTTTTGCAGTCTTCGCTGCTCACGTAGATAGTACATGACTATCTTAATAATCCATCACGTGGATAGAAAAATGTTGATGCTTGGAATCTCTATGGACATGATATAGCAGGTCTGTATGTAAATTTATAGAATTTCTGTACTATCGCTGCCAGTTGTTTTCGTTCTCACAGACGTGGCGTTTTTCTTACCATACACAATGAACCACACATATTGCCTTTGCCAATTGTTTTAGAGAAAATAAGCTATAAGAGCGAAGTACATTTCCCATTTGTTCCATTTTCCTGAATCCGTCTTTTTCTTTGTTTCGTGTGATGTTTTGCCGGTTATGGTTTTAGGGTTGAGGAGCTTCCAGATTAAACAGCTCTATGTCACTCGCTTTTGATTCAAATGAATGCATTGAAATTAAATTAAGAAAATAGTGCAGAATTGGATTAATATAAAAGCATTGTCTGGAATGTTTAAATACCATTAAAACTCGGAGAATTGTTTTCGTGCCAGGCTCTGCCGGTTTTATATGGGACTAAAAAAGAAAAAAAAAAAGAACAAGTGATAAGAAAATTGAATTTAATATTTGATGAGAGAAAATCAATTAAATTTCTTTTTTGAGTAACTTTTTGCTACAAAGGAACTATGGTTATAGAAGCCTTTCGAAAAATTAACTAAATTATCTTCTTTTGAGCACAGTATAAACATTACCGACACTTTCCATTCATGGACCATATGAGAAAAATTATTTTCT
The DNA here is from genome assembly GCF_029499605.1 of Hyla sarda. NCBI lineage: Eukaryota > Metazoa > Chordata > Amphibia > Anura > Hylidae > Hyla > Hyla sarda. The sequence continues at coordinate 35,555,237 of NC_079193.1, forward strand.
TTTGAGCTCAGTATAAACATTACCAACACTTTACATTCATGAAGCATAAAAGGGATATTAAAGTGGGTGCTAACGGGGAAGGCGCTATGTATTATTGATGGGAATGTATCTAGTGGATTAAAATGGAATTGGTGACGACTCCGGCATGAACGCGGCATGGACAGCGCTATGTTAGATAAGCGGGCATTTTCATTCACGAGAGGGTTGGTTTTCCAGAGGTTCAAGCATGGGCCTACTAGGTTGGATCATCTATTGCCACCATAAACTCATAATAATTCTTTATATAGTGCACACAGATTCTGCAGTGCTGTATACTGTTCACTCTAATTGGTCCCTGCCCTCATTGGGGCTCACAATCTAAATTCACCTACCAGTATGGGAGGAAACTGGACTAGCCAGAGGAAACCCACACAAACACAGGGAGAACATACAAACTTATTGCAGATGTTGTATTTGGTGGAATTTGAACCAAGGATCCAGCTTGGCAAGGCAACAGTGCTTACCACTGAGCCAATGAGCCACCATGCTCCCAATAGTTAATATATATATATATAGCATTTAAGGGACCCTTACTGTATTTTGTCTCAAAATAATAATGCCATTGTTAGATAGACATAAATAGAATGTTCCATGATGAACTATGAAAAACCATATGCTTATGTGTCCACCCTTGGAGTGCAGTTGTAAGCGTACCAATGATTCCTGATTTTTGCTAGGAAAATCATACAAAGTGGTCCACAAAAAAAATGGTGTTAATGTAAAGACTGCAAGGGGGCAAGTAATTTTAGGTGCGCTCTAGTGGGCAGGCCTTAAATTACCTTTTTTTTCCGTTTGTTTTTGCTTATGGCAAGTATGCATTTTTTTTCTCCTCGGAGCTTATGGATACCGTAACATCCTCTTTCTCCTTGACCCTGTGTATGACTTTATAGTTAAAGGGGTTGTCCAGTGAAAAACAATTTATCCCACCTGTGGGACCAGGACAAAATGGGACCCAGGTTCTCCACACATCCTGGAGCTGCAGACACCACATTGTCCATTCATTTCCATGAGACCACCAGAGCTACTCGAGTACAGAAATTTTGTATCTTTGATGCTCCCATAGTCCCAGTAGTCAGATCCCCTTGTGATCAGACACTTATCCCCTCTCCTGTGGATATATGTTTTTTTTTTCTTTTTAAATAACCCCTTTAGAGCTTATTAGCAATATAGCCCTGACTAACACCCTCCCTGTATTTCTATGTATGTTTAATGTTTTCACGTAAGTTTGAGCGTGAATTTCCCAAAGTTTCCTGTGACAAGTTTTTGTTTCTTTATTGGGGTCATGACAAGATATCACACAAATAGTGTATAAATAAACTGACCAGTGGCGCTTGTCAATGTAGGTTCTCCATCTATAGTACAACCACCAATGAGAGAAACATGCAGTCACTTATATAGCAAAGATCTAAATTAATTTTGTTGATAAACATAAAAAATATACAAAAAAAAAAGTTAAAAATACATGTGCGCCCTTGTCGTGGTCCATGTGTTTTATATTGATGCCCAGTATTAGTGGTGAGTCCTGACTGCTGGCATTAACCCTCAGGGGAAGAATCGGGACCTTTGAGGAATGATTGCAGCTTTCTGATCAGCTGAAATGGCAGACAAGGGTACTCACCTGTCTCTGTGCTCGTCGCTCCAGGCTGCTTTGTCAGGCTGGAGAAGCAGAGCGCCAATAACATTGATCAGTGCTGTGCTATGGCGTAGTATTAAATAGTGTTTAAAATTGAATGAGTGCATCTAATAGTCCCTAAAAAATTGTGAAAAAAATAAAAAAGTGTTAAAGGGGTACTCCGGTGCTTAAACATCTAATCCCCTATCCAAAGGAAAGGGGATAAGATGCCTGATCGCGGGAGTCCCGCAGCTGGGGACGCCCGTGATCATGCACGTGGTACCCCGTTTATAATCAGTCCCCGGAGTGTGTTCGCTTCGGGTCTGATTACGAGCGACTACAGGGCGGGCGGCGTGTGACGTCACGCCTGCGGCGGCGTGTGACGTCACGCTCTGCCCCGCAATGCAAGCCTACGGGAGGGGGCGTGATAGCTATCACGCCCCCTCCCGTAGGCTTGCATTGAGGGGCGGAGTGTGAAGTCGCACAGGGACGCAGGCGGAACGTCACGCGCCGCCCGCCCTGTAGTCGCCCGTAATCAGACCCGGAGCGTACACGCTCCGGGGACTGATTACAAACGGGGTGCCACATGCATGATCACGGGCGTCCCCAGCTGCGGGACTCCCGCGATCAGGCATCTTATCCAAAGGATAGGGGATAGGATGTTTAAGCACCCCTTTAATAATTATGACTAAGCCCTTCTCTAATAAAAGTTTAAACTATTTTTTTTTTATTAAATAATGTCAACAAAAATAAAAATAACCATATTTGGTATTACTATGTGTGGAAATGTCCAAACTATTAAAATATAATGTTAATGAAATTGCACGGTGAATGGGGTAATCATCTACAATTGCTGATTTTTGGTCATTTCAATGAATAAAAATTAATAAAAAGTCCCCATTTAAACTAAAAAGGTATGATAAAAACTACTGCGCAAAAAATTAAAGTTTTATAGTATAGGGGTCAGAAGATGGCAATTTTAAGCATATTCATTTTCTTACAAAAAGTTATACTTTTTTAAGAGTAGTAAAATAAAACAAAACCTATATAAATTGGGTATGCATAGTTGTATATAAAGTGCCAATGCAGACACATTCCTGAACATAGGGCAGCATAAGCAAATAAAATAGAAATACATGTACCAAATCAATTCATAAACATAGTAATCAAGAGAGGTCAATAGTGTGAGGTCCAGGTTGATGCCACCCCAATGTGCATTTCGGTAAGCTTCTCCTAATTTTATCTAAAGAGATCAGTGGTGGAGCATGCACACTTTCCCTCCATTTTAAACAAGGACAAGGGACCCCCTGTTCTTTGTGATTGGTGGAAGTACCACTACCCCATAAATCAATTAATTATCACCTATACTGGATGATTATGTAAATGAGCAGTGCCCCTTGTCCAAAACTGGAGTCTGGAAAGGAAGATCCAACCAGGAATGGGAATTTTAACCTGATTAAAAAAAACGCTTTATCCTAAGCCCAATGTAGACGACTTATTGTTTTCATCATGGCCCATATAATGGTTGTTCCCCACTGCCAATATGTGCCATTCAAATTCCCGTTTTCCTTGGGCTCTGGTTGGATCTCAATTGCCGGACTCCATTATACAGACTATTTCACTTCTGGATACCGGTTCTGGATACAAGCTGCTGCCAGTGATGCTAATATCTATATGAGCCTAGTGGTACTGCCCCGAGTACAACACCATGGGGGAGATTAATTAAAATCTGCCAGGAGGAAAAGTTGCTGAGTTGCCCAAAGCAACCAATCAGATCGCTTCTTTCATTTTTGAGAAGGTCTTTGAAAAACGAAAGAAGAAATCTGATTGGTTGCTATGGGCAACTCAACAACTTTTCCTCTGGACAGGTTTTGATAACCCCACTCCCCCATAAGCCTATTATCTTTGAACCAGATAGCGCCTCCATGTGTTCATTTTGTTTCTCCATGCATTGCTACATGCATTGCCTTCCCCAACATTGGTTTTGCAGGGCACTCAAGGGCTATTCGTTTTTCTCTAAAAAAAAAAAAAAAAAAAAAAATATATATATATATATATATATATATATATATATATATATATATATATATATATATATATATATATTATTTTCCTCTGGAGAACTGCCTTATGGAGTGTCCTTTCTAAGAACTCTGAGAGGATGAGGTCAGTAGTTCTCTACATCCTGACGCCATCACTAATGTTTATCGAGGTTGAAGATTTGCAGTGAAGGTAGAATTATGGAAGCCTTGTTCTCATGAATATAACTATGGATTATAGAGCTGAAGAGCCATAATGTCCTGCTGATATGGCAACTACTATTGAGCTTTCTAATGAAGAACACAATTTCTCGCCATCTGCAGGACACAAATAGCTAAGGACAATAAACAGACATCAATGAATAGGATCTTAGAGGTGAAAATCAAAATAATTGCACATCGCTTCTAATGAAATAGGAAAATGGCTTAAAAAACTTCTATGAGGTGAAAATCTAAATAATTTTTTTTTTTTTAAACACTATTTTTCAAATGTCTACAAACTCCATTAATGGGGTATTCCAGGAATTATTTTTCATTTGACTTTGCTGTAGGGGCTGTAAAGTTAGTGTATTTCATAATATAGTGTCTGTACCTGTGTTTGATGGCTGGTCTCGCAATTCTTATGTGATCTTTGCCCCAATGTTTATTTTTATCAGCATGCAAAATGACTATGATCTCTGGTTTTCCCTGGTTGCAATTCTGCCTGAGACCTTACATCACTAGTCAGACAGGGAGGCTGTCTGCTTCAATGAGTGGAGCGACCACTGGGTGGGAGGGTAAGCATTCCACAGAGGACTGCAGAGAATTGTAGTTTCACCACAACACAGCATGGAAGAAAGCTCAGCTGTGCTTCAATAGATGGGGTGGTTCATGGTGGGAGGGAGAAAAATGACCTCACACTTACAAACAAGGGACTGAGGCTTGTAGTTGGAGGGAGAGAACTCCAACAGGAAATAGCCGTTTATGCCATTTAAAAGCCAGATATGATGGACTCACATGCCATTTAGCCCAAAGAAAAGCACAAGTCCTTGGTAAGCATGTCCATTACTGTCTGGCAGGAAAGTACTGGTGGATAACCCTTTAAAGACCAAGAATAACAAATCAAAACACCTAACCCAGTTACCTTCCACCCTTAAAGACCCTCCCCTATCAGCTGCATGGAAAAAAGACTCAACTCTATATTGGAAAGTATTCTGGCGACTTGTATCCTAAACTTCTAAATGAAGAGAATTCTATTCTTTATGCACAAAGTACCAAGAGAAAAGAACTATAATACACAGTTATGGGAGAGAAGATTTACGAAAGATACATCTGAAGGACATATAAGATAAACGAGGAACCAGAGGATTATGTCTGAGACACAAATAATGTGCTATTCCCCTAAGGATGGAGTTTTGATAAGACTAATATTTGTATGTTTATAAAATCGGCCATATGAAAATGCGAAAAAAAACCTTCTGCTATTCTGCTTGTGGGACACATGAGAACAAGCGGCTTGCATAATAAACAGGTTTAATGGGAATAAGTATGGAGTCTGGTGCTTAACTGCCGGCATTAAATAAACATATTTTGTTCTGAGCAAACACAGGATTAAAGATGAAAACATAGAGGAAAGTATTAAAGCATTACGTGTGACAAATCCTAAGGGCAGCAGTAATGCCTAGTTAGTGGCCTCAATGTATGTGCATTTTTATATCTAGACACCAATGGGCAGCCATAATGAATACGTGGAAAATAAATTAAAGAAATAGGGATTTTCCTATGTAAACAAGTACAGTGATCCCTCAACTTACAATGGCCTCAACTTACAATAGTTTCAACATACATTGGTCTTTTCTGGACCATTGTAACTTGAAACCAGACTCAACATACAATGCTATGGAATCTGCGAAACGTGTCAATGGCTGGAAGAACCGACCAATCAGAATGGATATTTCACTGGTAAAACCTGTGTATTCCTAAAGTGCATGCACTGACTGGTGTCTGGTAGCGCCCCCTACAGTACAGGGAGGTATTACATGTTCTGTACTCTTTACCTGTGCCACATTTAGCTGCTCCTTTGGGCATCAGGTGAGGGCGGCTCCATTTTCCTTTTTTTTAGGACATTGCGTGTACTGTACAGAAGAAACTTCTGTCCTCTACATAGACCAGTGTTTCCCAAAGAGGTTGCCTCCAGCTGTTGCAAAACTACAACTCCCAGCATGCCCGGACAGCCAAAGGCTGTCCGGGCATGTTGGGAGTTGTAGTTTTGCAACAGCTGGAGGCACCCTGGTTGGGAAACACTGAAATAGACAGTGATTACAGCTCCCAGCAGATCTTTCTTACTTTTATATGTAAGGATTTGCTTTATCTATATTAGTTATCTACTTATTTATCTTTAATCCTCACTTTTTCCTATTTTTGGATGACATTTTGGTGGCTTCAGAACCAATTACCAGGTTTCCATAGAGTTCTGGTCTCAACATACGATTGTTTCAACATACAATGGTCGCCCTGGAACCAATTAATATTGTAACTTGAGGGCCCACTGTAATGTAATAGCACTAGGATATGACTTAAAGGGGTATTACCACTTAAATAAAGAGATCTTAACTGATGCATTATGTGAAATTAAAGGGGTACTGTGGCAAAAAGTAACTTGTCTCCTATCCACAGGATAGGGGATAAGTGTCTCATTGCTGGGGCGTCCAACTTCTGGGACTGCCTTGATCTCCTGCACGGTCCCTGCCTCTCTTAGAGGAGCATGTGCTGGGTTCACACTAGCGCCATTCATTCTCTATGAGAGCGCCAAAGAGACCTGAGTGCTGTGCTCGGGCATCTACGGTGCTCCCATAGAAACAAATTGAGTGCGTGCCGACTCCAGCAGAGAGCTGGGGCCTGTGCAGAAGATCACAGGGGTCCAGCGGTCAGACCCCTCGCAATCAGACCCTTATGATAAGTAACGTTTCGCTGCAGTACACCTGGTACTTAAGGACCAAGGGTGCACCTTTAGACCCTGGTTCCATTACCACAGTTTAAAGCGAGCTGAGAATGCATCATACCCGGCGGGTCCAGGTTGCTATCAGCAGTAATGCCGTACATCGCCAATTGGGCCGATGCCTGATATTAACCCTTTAGATGACCAGATCAAAGTTGATTGCAGCATCTAAATGCGGGATCTATCCGTGCCGGTTAGCTCAGCGGAGTTGATTGGGACATCCGCTGCAAAATTGCTGGTCCTGATTAGCTGAAGGGATGACAGGAGGTCCCTTACCTTCCTTCTCGCTTCCGCATTGGGCATTTTTGGTCACTTCATGTACCATAATTTTTTTTAAAAAAGCAATCAAAAAGTCCTATTTAATATTTGCTATGGGGGCGCTGGAAAACATTTTTTTTTAAATCAACTGGTGCCAGAAAGTTAAACAGACTTATACTTATACTAAATAAAAATCTTAATCCTTCTATTTAAAACCACAGTGTCCCAATCAGCTGAAACAATGATGGCAAGGCCGTTACCTACCTCTTCACCATCTGATCGTTGCCCTGAAGCCTCAGTTAGCCATGACAGGCTGGAGCAGCAGAGCACCAATAACACTGATCAATGCTATGCTATGGCATAAAAAATAGTGTAAAAAAAGAAAGTTAAGAAATGTGAATTAACCCCTTAACAACGCAGGATGTATATTTACATTCTGCACCAGCTCCCACGATATGAAGCGAGGTCGCGCTGCGACCCCGCATCACATCGCGTCGGTCCCGGCGCTCATCAACGGCCGGGACCCGCGGCTAATACCACACATCGCCGATCGCGGAAATGTGTGGTATTAACCATTTAGAAGCAGCGGTCAAAGCTGACCGCCGCTTCTAAAGTGAAAGTGAAAGTATCCCGGCTAGTCAGTCGGGCAGTTCGGTACCGCCGCGGTGAAATCGCGGCGTCCCGAACAGCTTACAGGACACCGGGAGGGGCCTTACCTGCCTCCTCGGTGTCCGATCGACGAACGACTGCTCCATGCCTGAGATCCAGGCAGGAGCAGTCAAGCGCCGATAACACTGATCACAGACGTCTTAATACACGCCAGTGATCAGCTTGAGAGATCAGTGTGTGCAGTGTTATAGCTCCCTATGGGACCTATAACACTGCCAAAAAAAAAGTTTAAAAAAAGTGTTAATAAAGGTCATATATCACATTTATTGCTCGGTCAAGGCAGCTGCGACTGCTCCTGTTGTTGGTTGTTTGTTTGTTTTGGAAAATAAACACAAATTTGATTAAAAAAAAATAAAGGTCATTTAACCCCTTCCCTAATAAAAGTTTAAATCACCCCCCTTTTCCCATAAAAAAAAATAAAACAGTGTAAATAAAAAAATAATTAACATATGTGGTATCGCCGCGTGCGTAAATGTCCGAACTATAAAAATATATAATTAATTAAACCGCACGGTTAATGGCGTATGCGCAAAAAATTCCAAAGTCCAAAAAAGCTTATTTTTGGTCACTTTTTATACCATAAAAAAAATTAATAAAAAGTGATCAAAAAGTTCGATCAAAACAAAAATCTTACCAATAAAAACTTAAGATCATTGCGCAAAACAAAAAATTAGTCCTCATACCGCCCTGTACGTGGAAAAATAAAAAAGTTATAGGGGTCAGAAAATGACATTTTTAAACGTATAAATTTTCCTGCATGTAGTTATGATTTTTTCCAGAAGTGCGACAAAATCAAACCTATATAAGTAGGGTATCATTTTAACCGTATGGACCTACAGAATAATGATAAGGTGTCATTTTTGACAAAATATGCACTGCGTAGAAACGGAAGCCCCCAAAAGTTACAAAATGGCGTTTTTTCTTCGATTTTGTCGCACAATGATTTTTTTTTCCCTTTCGCCGTGAATTTTTGGGTAAAATGACTAATGTAACTGCAAAGTAGAATTGGTGACACAAAAAATAAGCCATAATATGGATTTTTAGGTGGAAAATTGAAAGGGTTATGATTTTTAAAAGGTAAGGAGGAAAAAACGAAAGTGCAAAAACTGAAAAACCCTGAGTCCTTAAGGGGTTAACCCTTCCCTATATACCACATATATGGTATCGCCCCGTGTGTAAATGACCGAACTATAAAAATATTACAAAAATGAAACCGCATGGCCAATGGCGTATACATGGAAAAAAATTCCATATTTTTGGTCACTTTGTATGCCCCAAAAAAATGTATAAAAAGCGATCAAAAAGTCCCATTAAAATAAAAATGTTACTGATAAAAACTTCCCTCACGCATCCCCATATACAGAAAAATAAAAAAAAAGGTACAGAGATCAGAAGAGGACATTTTTAATCGTACAAATTTTGGTACAAAAAGTTATAATTTTTTTAACAGAAGTGAAACAAAACAAACCAATATAAGTTGGATATCAATTTAATTGTATGGACCTACAGAATAAAGATAAGGTGTCGTTTATACCTAAAAATGCTCTACGTAGAATCGGAAGAATTTTGCCCCCCTAATATTTTTTTCTGGTTTCGCCGTAGATTTTGTGGTGAAGTGATTGATGTCATTACAAAGGAAAGTTGGTTGCACAAGTTGGTCTGTAGGTGGAAAATAGTTTTTAGAAGGTGAGGAGGAAAAAAACAAAAGTGCAAAAAAAAAAAAAAATAAGTGGTCTTTAAGTTGTTAGGGGTGAAGTATACATATCAACACATATAATACAGTAATACACCAAATCACATAATCACATATGAAACAACAGAGCAGTGGGCCCAACACAGGCAGGCCTACCCAAGGCAATCTCTAGCCCACAGGACAGCCTTTGGTGCTGGGACACCACACGACAAATGTTTTTTATCAGTTGGGATCAGAGTGTTCATACCCTGACCGATCAGGAGAACAAGTGGGAAGAGAAGCGTACTTCTCTCCTTGCTCTGTGTCTATGTGAGTGGGCTGGGCCCATAGACTTATATTCAGGGATCATCTTGGTCATTTGACACAAAGCACGGAGAGAACTCACTAGCGCTTTATGTATCTTTCTACAAATCGGTCGGAGTCTGAGCACTCAGACATATCACATATCAATTTTTATTTTTTTTTAAACATTGCCCAATTAAAGGGGTACTCCCGTGGAAAACTTTTTTTTTTTTTTTTTTTTTTTTTTTTTTAAATCAACTGGTGCCAGAAAGTTAAACAGATTTGTAAATTACTTCTGTTAAAAATCTTTATCTTTCCAGTACTTTTTAGGGTCTGTATACTACAGAGGAAATGCTTTACTTTTTGGATTTCTCTTATGTCATGACCACAGTGCTCTCTGCTGACCTCTGCTGTCCATTTTAGGAACTGTCCATAGCAGGAGAAATTCCCCATAGAAAACATATGCTGCTCAGGACAGTTCCTAAAATGGACAGCAGATGTCAGCAGAGAGCACTGTGGTCATGACATAAGAGAAATCCAAAAAGTAAAGCATTTCCTCTGTAGTATACAGCCCCTAAAAAGTGCTGGAAGGATTAAGATTTTTTAATAGAAGTAATTTACAAATCTGTTTAACTTTCTGGCACCAGTTGATTTAAAAACATTTTTTTTTCCACGGGAGTACCCCTTTAAAGGAGACGTCCGGCGCAGACTTTTTCTATTCCGTCCTGCCCGGGCTGCAAAAAAGACAAAACAAACTTTCACTTACCTCCATATGTTCTCCCTGAGCTCCGCAACAGCTGATCGGTCGGCCGGGCTGTCTGCTTCCTACTTCCTTTAGCCCGGCTGCAGCGATGTCCCGCCTCGGCCGATGATAGGCTGAAGCGCCGTGTGACGTACCGGGCTAAAGGAAGTAGGAAGTAAACAGCCCGGCCGACCGATCAGCTGTTGTGGAGCTCCGGGAGAACATATGGAGGTAAGTGAAAGTTTATGTCTTTTTTTGCAGCCCGGGCAGGATGGAATAGAAAAAGTCTGCGCCGGACATCTCCTTTAAAGATTTTCATTTTGGAGTGCTTTGGATTCTTTTGGAGGCCTCTACCAAACTTCTGTCTGCCCTGCCGACCTAAACCACCCCCTTCAAACACAATAAGGTAATGGTGAGGAACCCTCCTCTGTCTTGCTACCTAGATCCTATGGCAACTATTGACGAAGACATCTAGGGGTTTAAACCACCGGTAGTGAAGTCAGCTGCCATCCCAGATGCTGTCAGCAGGTATCAGCTGTAATACACAGCCACCACCCTCAACAGCTACTAAACCTGATTCATATTTTACTGGAGCACATGTTGGTAAAGGGTTAGTCGTCCATGAGAGTCTGACTTTTGGGACCCCCATCAATCAGTACAATGAGAAGAATGCAGAAGGGCTAGTAAAGAAAATGTCTGTGTATAGGCAGGGGAAGCAAGACTCACAGACTTTCTTTATACAGTAAGTGGATGAGGAAGCAGGACTCACAGGCTTTCTCTTTGACCAGGTGGGGGTAGCAGGACTCTCAGGCTTTCTCTTTGACCAGGTGGGGGTAGCAGGACTCACAGGCTTTCTTTTTGACCAGGTGGGGGTAGCAGGACTCTCAGGCTTTCTCTTTGACCAGGTGGGGGTAGCAAGACTCTCAGGCTTTCTCTATTAGTGGGTGGGAAATGCAGGACTCAAAGGCTTTTAAAATGAGTGGTTGGGAGAAGCAGGACTCACAGGCTTTTTATATAAATTGGTGGGGAAGGCAGGACTCACATGCTTAAACACTTAAAGGGGTAGGTACTTTGCTGCTCAGCTTTTGGAACAAACTGTTTCGGATGCTAGAGCCAGAGCCAGGAGCTCATGACATCATAACCCTGCCCCCTAATTATGTCCACCCCACCCCCTCAATGCAAGTCTATGGTAGGGGGCGTGACGGCTGTCACGCCCCCTACCATAGACTTGCATTGAGGGGGTGGGGCGTGAGATCATGAGGAGCCGACTCCAACGTTCGTAAAAGTTTGTTCCAAACGCTGAGCAGTGGAGTACCCCTTTAAACAGCTTTTTCCATGAAAATATTGAATTCCATTAAAGAGAGCTTTATATCCTCAAGCTCGGAGTCTCCCCCTCTATCCAGTGCTGCCCTCAAATAGGAAACCCGATTCATTATAATGGTATGTTAACACACATTTTTTGTTGTTGTTTTTTTTTTCAAGCTTTTATTGACTTCACTGTGAGGTTCCAAGCTGAACGACCTGGAAAAAGTAACACGTCACTTTCTTCAGTGCTGATGTTTTAGCCCTTTTTTGCGCAGTTTTGAACGTTGAAGTCAATAGAAGCTAAATGAAGACCAGGCTTTTTTTGAGGCATATCTTGGGATTTTTAGGAATTTTTTTTTCTAGTGTACACATGCCCTTATGAAAGATTAATGGTTGAATTCAGACAAAAGCTTTAGTCCTTTAGAATCTAAACAGGTGAAATCTCTGAGAAACTGAGAATTCTGATCCGGAGACACACTTGTAGGTCACCTCGGAGTAATAAGTTCTATTCTTTTCTTGGGAATACACAACTCTGATCTCTCTGCCAACTTTAGAATAAATTGGTTTAAACATATAAGAGTAAATTAGTGTGTATTTGGATTAAGATGTTCTGTAATAGGGCATTACCATAGTTCCCTGCTGTTCAAATAGTGCTCAACCTTGACAGATATTCCCCATTGTCAGCACCGAATCTGGTGATCTATGACAATGGACATTTATCATCCTATTACTTCTTTGTAAAGAACATTCAGATGATCCTCACTTATTATTGAAAAATATTTTAGATAAAAGTCATTGTCACAAGGAAAAAAAAAAGGTGGCATATTTATGACTTCTGTGAATATGGGACATTGGGGTTAAAAATAATGAGCCAGTGAAGACTTATATTGGCATTTACTTACATAGGATGTCGCCACTAGTGTTGAGCGGCATAGGCCATATTCGAATTCGCGAATATTCGCGAATATATGGACGAATATTCGTCATATTCGCGAATATTCGCATATTCGTAATGTTCTCGTTATATTTTCGCATATGCGAATATTAACATGTGCGAATATTTGCATGTGCGAAAATTTGCATACACAAAAATCAATATACGCAACAATTCGCATATGCGAAAATTATCGTACGCACATTTTCGCATATGCGAAATTGTGCACACCAGTCTCACACAGTAGTATTAGACCCTTCTTACACCACATAAGCTGGAAGCAGAGAGGGATGATCACTGTGATATGTACTGTGAAAAAAAAAAAAATATTCGCAATTACGAATATATAGCGCTATATTCGCGAATATTCGCGAATTCGCGAATATGCGATATTCGCGAATAAAATTCGAATTGCGAATATTCGCGAGCAACACTAGTCGCCACCAGGTGTTTAAAGGGGTACTCCGGTGAAAACCTTTTTTCTTTTAAATCAACTGGTGACAGAAAGTTAAACATATTTGTAAATTACTTCTATTAAAAAAATCTTAATCCTTTCTGTACTTATTAGCTGCTGAATACTACAGAGGAAATTCTTTTCTTTTTGGAATGCTCTCTGATGACATCACGACCACAGTTCTCTCTGCTGACGTTATTATAATAGTAATAACACTTTATTTATTGTTGTCCTTAATGGGATTTGAACCCAAGTCCCCAGCACTGCAAGGCAGCAGTGCTAACCACTGAGCCACCATGCTGCCCTTAGCATACATCTGCTATGCATGGTTGCTAAAATGGACAGAGATGTCAGCAGAGCGCACTGTGTTCATGATGTCATCAGTGTTCCAAAAAGAAAGGAATTTCCTCTGTAGCATTCAGCAGCTAATAAGTACTGGAAGGATTAAGATTTTTTAATAGAAATAATTTACAAATATGTTTATCTTTCTGCCACCAGTTTATTTAAAAGAAAAAAGGTTTTCACCGGAGTACCCCTTTAGAGCGTATAAAATATGCATGTCCACCTATCGAGCTGAGTGCTAATGGACACGGATGCTTCTCCACAGCTAAATCTCTTTATAAGAACTAGTGTTGGGCATGAATATTTGCAATGCAAATATTTATCGCGAATATAGCGCTAAATATTCGCATTTATGAATATTTGCATTTTTTTTTCATAATACACATGACATTGATCCTCCCTCCCTGCTTCCAGCTTGTGATGTAAACAAGGCTCCAATACTAGTTACTGTGTCAGACTGGCGGACGCCCAAAGATTCGCATATGCGTATATTGATCCCTCCATTCTTTTAGCTCTTTTATCACGTGATATTGCGCATGCAAATTTTATGGTGAATGCGCATGCAAATTTTATGGTGAATGCGCATGCGCATGTGAATTTTATGGTGTATAGTAAATAAAGGCCGCAAATATTGCGAATATGTGAATTTTGTGAATATATGATGAATATTCGTCCATATGTTTGCAAAATATTGTGAATTTGAATATGGCCTATGCCGCTCAACACTAATAAGAACCCGTCAATATAAATTACTCTCTCTCCTGCTTGTTTGGAAAGGAGCAGAAACTCCAGAATAACGTGAGGTGACAGTATAACAGAGAAGACTCTTTCTGCAGGAGAATTGAGAAAGGACTGTATAGTCAGCTGCCAGAAGTGGAAGGAGACTGATTCTGTCCAGAGCCTGCGCCAGCAGCACAGATTAGCCACAGAACTAAAGGGGACACATGGGTGTAACAATGCTGAAAATCATTTTGGGACTTTTTACATGCAAATAATTAATAGTATAATCTCTTTTTTTTTTATAGGACATAGAAAGTTAGGACCTTCCTGTTATAGGGGTTGTCCAGTAAAAGACAATTTATCGCTTATTAACAGGATAGGGGATAAACATCTTATCAAGGGGGTCTAACCGCTGGGACTCTACTGAATGGGACACCATCTCTCTGAGAGAAGTGTTTGCTGCACAAAGCATGCGCTCCATTCATTTCTATGGGAGTGCCGGAGATGTCCGAGTATAGCACTCTGGTCTCTTTGGCACTCCCATAGAGAGACGCCATGCGCTCCTCTTAGAGAGTCGGGTGCCTGTTAGGAGATCACCAGGGGTCCCAGCAGTCAGATCACCCTGCGATCAAACACTTGTCTCATTGGACAACCCCTTTAATGGATTTAGATGCCACTCAGGACCCCACTCTGAACCAGTGCTGAGACCACCCAAAACAGCTGTTGTTTAATGTTGACACCACGATTGTATTAGTATGGAAGCTACAAAAGTTTGCTTTGAACAGAACAGGAACAAGTTTCTACCTCTTTCCTACATTCTGTTCTTTTTAGAGCTGAGCAAGCCGAGCCCCCCAAACCCCGATTCGATTCAAACATAAGGGTTGGCATCTATCCAAAATTTCGAACACTGCCAGGTATGGCTTTCATGAATCTGGCTATGTCTGAGCTAAGCTGTGTTGTCAAGAAAGGAGTTAATTAGTTAACTCCTTGGGGGCGGGGGATAGGGTTGTATACATCATACAGCCATCTATATGGCAGTATAATGTATACAGTGAAAAGAGTGAAACTTACCATCTGGTTCCTGGTCCAGGCATCTTCTTGTGTAGCCCCTCCCCCCTAGTGAAATCATCACTAGAGGTGGGGCTACACAAAAGGAGGACCGGAGCAGCAACAAGATGGTAAGTATAACTCTTTTCACTCTACACATTATACAGCCATATTGATGGCTGTATAATGTATACAACTCTATCCCCCACCACCAAGGTGTCAACTAATATATATAATATACATATACACACACCCTCAAAGAGTTAAAGGGGTATTCCATGATTTTTTTTTTTATTTGACTATGCTACAGGGGCTGTAAAGTTATTGTAGTTCATAATATAGTGTCTGTACCTGTGTTTGATGGTTTTCTTACAATTCTTTTGTGATTTTCACCACAATATTTATTTTAACAGCATACAAAATGACTGTTGTCTCAGATTTTTCCCAGCTTGCAATGCGGCCGAGACCTGACTCACTAGTCAGCTGATGACAAGGAGCATGTCTGCTTCAATGGGTGGAGGGATCGCTTGGTGGGAGAGAGATCAATCTGCAACTAATGCAACAGCTGTAGGCACCCTGATTGAAAACCACAGGTCTTTGAATGGACGCAGCTCATTTATGTTTCAATGGGTGGGGTGGCTGATGTGTGGGAGGGAGGAAAATGGAATTGTGAGATTTGTAGTAAAAAAAAGAAAAGTCAAAAGAAAAGACCCTTCCTAAGCATGTCCATTACTGTCTGCCAGGTACGTACTAAAATCACCTTATGGTGGATAACCCATTTAACTTAGCTCCTAATTTGCTGAGCTGGTGTATTCTTTCAGAAAGCACGCTCAATTCTAATCCTTATAACACGTGCATGTTAATAGATGACCTCACTGAATAACATTACATTACAATGGAAATAATTTTTTTATTTTGTCTTATACAAATGGAGATTTTTATGCCTCACAAACTGGCATTCGGTTAGCGTTCATCCATTACAAGTGCGCACACCACACGCACAACATGATTCGCCATTATTACCGAGGGCAGAAGATGAAGGGGAGAGCTGCGGGGATGAATCACAGCCTTCGTCTTCATTTATAAAGAATAACATGGGTGTTCCTCTGCTCCGAGGATGCCCATAAATCTTTGTTCGGTATTAAATGTCTATTAGTTTATGCTGGATGTAGTTTTGGAACAAATGTATTCATCATTACAGTCGTAACGTTCATCCCGAGCATTGTCTTAGAATTAACTACTGGAGATTCAACTTGCACATCCCAATAGTAAAAAACGAACCTATGGCCAGGACGATTCTTCTTCTGCTCAGCATTTTAGTGGTTTGGGCTGTAGAGTTGCTTTTCCTATCCTTACTTGGCTTCAGCCAGTGGTCTCCAAACTGTGCTGGGACGTGTAGTTTTGCAACAGCTAGATGTCCACTTTGGAGACCACTGGTCTACTTTATTGGATCTGTCCTTAGTCCCCCAACCTATATTCAAGTCAACACCAGTTCTTTCTTACTCTCTCCTCTTCTTCATCTCAAGGTTTCCTTCCGAAATACTCTAATTTATTGAGTAATAGAATAAAGAGTCATCACAACATGCTAGCAAAACAGCAAAACACGAGAGGCAACATATAGACACATACCGCTGCTCAGCCTTTGGAACAAACTGTTCCGAATGCTGGAGCCTGGATCTCGTGATGTCATAGCCATGCCCCCCTCATGACGTCACGCCCCACCCCCTCAATGCAAGTCTATGGGAGGGGGCGTGACAACCGTCACGCCCCCTCCCATAGACTTGCATTGAGGGGGCAGGGTGTGACATCATGAGTGGGCGGGGCTATGACATCACGAGCGCCCGACGCCGGCTCCAGCGTTCGGAACAGTTTGTTCTAAACGCTGATCAACGGAGTACCCCTTTAAACAACTCCCAATGAAGAAAATGTTATTCTTTTTTTTTGTTACGTTGTTATCTCGACTTACAGTATATCTATTTCATGGGTTGCTGTCATCAAATGTTTTCAAATTTTCCCAGGAGAACATTTCCATAGAAGGTATAGTAATTGTGGTTTCCAGTGTCCTTTGGTGTAAATGTCAGTTTTGTATCAGAAAGGCGGGCTTAATTCAAACATTTGTTGCGGTAATATTAAAGGCATAACTCAATTATGAATGATGAAATATGGCCCTAAAAATTATTAATAATGAAAACTTAAAAATGATGAAAATGATCAAAAATTATCAAAAATGATCAGACATATATATCCGATACAATCCGCATCTCTATTTTACTGAGAAAACCCGAAAAATGGGCATAGATGGCCATCAGCCCAAACCTCTGAAGAAGCTCTTTGTGAGCAAAACATGTCTGGGGGGCTGTGGCAGTTTCATTTTAAAGTCTAGTGTTGCCGGGTTGTGATACATAATATTGCAGGACTGCAGCCTGCAAGTTAAGACAAATATCAGTATGACCGACCACACTTTGGCTGTGGGGCTTCTAACTATCTCACAGTAATAACAACACACTGTTTGTTACCTATGGCGAACAGTCACACTTGGCAATATCAGGGTACATTGGGCTGGTGGCATTTGGTACAAGAGAGATGCCAGACAGAATGGGAATAGGAATAAGACCTAGAAGAAATTGTGTCCTTTTCATCAACCTGGTTAAGCTCAGCTAATTATGGCTGATACACACAAAATGGCCTGGCCTAGCTCCTCAATCTGTTGATCTCTAGCTGAAGGCCGGATTTAAGAAATAATGCTTTAGGGTAGCAATCTCCAAATGGTGGACCACCAGCTGTTGCAGAACTACAACTCCTAGCATGCCCTGACAGCCGACAGCTGTCCGAGCATGCTAGGGGCTGTAGTTTTGCAACAGCTGGAGGTCTACAGTTTGGAGACTACTGCTCTACTCTATTTAATGGGGTACCCCCGTGGAAAACTTTTTTTTTTTTTTTTTTAAACAACTGGTGCCAGAAAGTTAAACAGATTTGTAAATTACCTATATAGGTGCTAGACAACTTGCTATATAAATTCACTAGTGCTGGATGGGTTTGGATCTGATCTGTGGCTGGACTGCTGCTAAGCCAATAGATGTGCTCCCCTGTTGATGCACACCAATATATAGTATATGTAACAAAAGTATTATTAAATTGGCAAGCGCTGTATCAGACACATTACAAATATGACTATATAGTTGAAACTGACCTGTATAAGCAGTAGGAGGGGAGAGAGATCCTGGTGATACAGAACTGTGGGCGGTATGAGGGAGAGTTCTCAAGTAGTGTTGCGTGCGAATATTCGCAATTCGAATTTTATTCGCGAATATCGCATATTCGCGAATATTCACGAATATAGCGCTATATATTCGTAATTTTCACAGTACACATCACAGTGATCATCCCTCTCTGCTTCCAGCTTATGTGGTGTAAGAAGGCTCTAATACTACTGTGTGAGACTGGTGTGCAAATTTTCGCATATGCGAATTTTCGCTTATGTTGATTTTTGTATATGTAAATTTTCGCGTATGTTAATTTTCGCACACGCGAATATTCGCATATGCGAAAATAAAAGGAAAATATTACGAATATGCAAATATTCGCGAATATGACGAATATTCGTCCATATATTCGCGAATATTCGCGAAATCGAATATGGCCTATGCCGCTCAACACTATTCTCAAGATGGCTAAAATGGAAACAAAATAGCTTAGATGTTTGAAGTGGTATGTGTATCAATAGGATTGGGCTGTGTCAATACTGCGTGATGTACCTGTTGAGGATCAATCGCGATGGTACATGCGGTGATTAGTGGAGATATGCAGATTCAGATGCCCGAACGGCTGGTATAGTAGGCTGAAGGAGTGATGTTCCTGCGGTGTAGAATGAGTTAATCAATCTGTATCTAGTACAAGAAACTATTATTGATTTTGGTAATATCGCTCCTATTAGTACCTGGTAGGGAGCTGTATTATTGTATCACAGGTCCGTATGGATGTTGTAGTGGAGAGTGCTTTGTACTGTGTATCTGCGTGGGCTCTCCCTGAGGGTGCTCCAGAGGTTGAGAGTGCGTATTATATAGATCCTTTTCTAGAGTTCAGATCTGTAACATAGGCAATATAATGGTGTCACTACCTAGTTCCGATGCAAAAAATCTTGCAGGCTGATGGATGTCCGTATTGCATATAGATACTCTCTCGAATGTCTGCTTACTGATATAGCACTGAGTAGCGTACCTGGTAAGTCTCCGGCAGGCGTCAGCTGCGCAATGATCGCTGCTGAGAGCTCTCGATGAAGGTGCTCCGGGGATTGCTAGGGGGTGTTGGATAGTAATCCTTTCCGGGAGTTCTTGTTGGTAATACAGTTTGTTGGAAGGAGCGTTTGGCGGCAGTGGGAATGTGCCCCGGCCGGTGGCGCCTCTATCTACCTGCACGCCCGCTACTAGGTGGTTAAGGTAGAAGTGATTTGGATATGAGTGACTTCACTACGGTATCCTCTGTGGTCCACAAACCTATCGACGCGTTTCGGAAGACTGTCGGCTTCCTTCGTCTGGATCTGTAGGTACATTTAATATCCTAAACCATATACAGTAATTAGAAACTACTAATTTATAATGGTATATACACTCAGTGGCCACAATATTAGGTTAACCTGTTTAATGCATTTAGGCATGTAGACGTGGTCAAGACAACTTGACGTGGCATGGTTGTTGCTGCCTGATAGGCTAGTCTGAGTATTTCAGAAACTGTTGATCTATTGGGATTTTATACTACACTGTACAATACTAGGGATGTTACGTTTGATCATTAAAGGGGTACTCCGCTACTCAGCGTTTGGAACAAACTGTTCCGAACGCTGGAGCCGGCGCCAAGAACTTGTGGTATCATAGCCCCGCCCCCTCATGATTTCATGCCCCGTCCTCTCAATGCAGGTCTATGGGAGGGGGCGTGACAGCGTCAAGCTCCCTCCCATAAACTTGCATTGAGGGTGCAGGGCGTGATATCATGAGGGGCGGGGTTATGATGTCACAAGCTCCCGACTCAGTTTGTTCCAAATGCTGAGCAGCGGTGTGCCCCTTTAAATTTAGAAAGTTGTTGACATAGCAAAGGTTGTGGGGGAAGGAACATTTTTCTGGATCGGCGCTATAGATATGGACAGATTGATAAATAATTGTGTGTTGATAGATATTGAAAGACCTTGATTTGATCTGTCAAGTGATGAAATATATCAGGCAGCAGGTGATCAGTCAGTTCTAGAGATTGACTTGTTGGAAGCAGGATAGATGGGGAAATGTAAGGATCTGAGTGGCTTTGACAAGGGTCAAATCATCACGGCTGGACAACTGGGTCTTGTAGAGTATTTCTGGTATGAGGTAGTTAGGACCTACCAAAAATTTTCCAAAGAAGGACAACCATTCAGCAGGCCATAGGTCATAAGTTCCCAATGCTAATTGATGGGTTATTAAGGCCCCATGTTGAAACTTGGATGGATGTGCTTCTTTAATGTCTTGGTGTCAGATGGCAAAGGAAATTGCTCATTGTAATGTCCATGTCTTAATGGGTTAAAGGGGTACTCCACTGCTCAAACTGTTCTGAACGATGGAGCCGGCGACGGGAGCTTGTGATGCCATAGCCCCGCTCCCTTATTAAGTCACGCCCAGCCCCCTCAATGCAAGTCTATGGGAGGGGGCGTGACGGCTGCCACGCCCCCTCCCATAGACTTGCATTGAGGAGGCGGGGTGTGACATCATGAGGGGGCGGGGCTATGATGCCACGCGATCCCGGCGCCGGCTCCAGCGTTCGGAACAGTTTGTTCCAAACACTGAGCAGCGGAGTACGCCTTTAAAGATTTTTTTTTTTTACAGAAAGGGGATCTACACAAAGTATCAGGAGTAGTCAGATAGGTGTGAAGGTGATTTTAATAGTGGGGGTGACTATTAGGTTAAAGAAAAGGTGTGTGATCAGGGCACCCTACGAGTATAGTAAAAACTTATTTTTGGGGGGTTGGCCACATGCCCACTTTAAGCAGATGGTAATGGATAATTGTCATATACTGCAATACAACTATTGTATCAATGCCAGACAATTCTCAGTGTTATTTAGAAAATGCAAATAAGACACTTAGAACCTAAAAGATTTTCGATGCTCTCTTTTTACTAAAGCTCATAAACTTCTTCGGGGTTTCATAAAAAATGATCAAGGTAATTTTAAAGGTAAGAGAACAAAAACAGTAACGTGCATACACCGAAAATAGCTAAACGCAAAAAAGTCAGCAATTGCTATATAAATGAGAATGACACGGCAATATGTTACAGCATATGTCTATAAGACATTTTCTTGTCCTACAAACAGATGTAATTCTCTCTGCTCTGCAGTATCTGAACCTCTGTAATTCATCGAATCCCATATAAAGTGTACGTAATTGGCATGTAGTAGATCAGGGAAGCGATAAACCCATCTTCCCGGGTAGGCATAAAGCTGGTGTTAGCATTTTCTATTCCCTCTCGTTAAACTAGAAATCTGATTATAATATCCATCCTGGTCTCTTTCAGGTTTTATATATACAGGAGAAGTTGTTCACCGGATGCTCACCGCAACACAATATATTGCTCCCTTGATGGCCAATTTTGATCCAAGCGTTTCGAGAAATTCTACAGTCAGATACTTTGACAACGGTATGTATGAGATTTATACATATATATATATATATATATATATATATATATATATATAGTTTGAACTCGTAATACATTGTTGCCACCTTAACCTCTTCTAGACCAGATTTAAATTGTGACTCCAATTCGTGATGGTCATTTACATTTATTTATTTTGATTTAGACTTTTTTTTTGTTTGATTGTTTTATTCATTTATTCATTCATTCATTCATTCATTCATTGTGACTCTTTAATTCATTGATATTTTTATTTTTATTTTTTTATTTTAGTTTCATCTTTCTTATTTTTGTTATTTTACCCATTGTACATCCATTATCTTTATTGTATTGGGTATTTTAACTTTGCAGTATTTATTTTTTTTATTGATGATTTCTCCATAAAAAAGATGACATATTAGCGCTAGTTACATGGAGGATACATAGAATCTGAATACGAGTTGTCTAGGGACCAGTCATTTAAGATTTAAAGGGGTACTCCGGGGGAAAACATATATATATATATATATATATATATATATATATATATATATATTTCTTTAATTAACTGGTGCTAGAAAGTTAAACAGATTTGTAAATTACTTCTATAAAAAAATCTTAATCCTTCAAGTATTTATCAGCTGCTGTATAACATTTCTTTTTTAATTTCTTATCTGTCTGACCACAGACAGACCAGTGCTCTCTGCTGACACCTATGTCCAAGTCAGGAACTGTCCAGAACAGGAGAGGTTTGCTATGGGGATTTGCTCCTACTATGGACAGTTCCTGACATGGACAGAGGTGTCAGAAGAGAGCATTGTGGTCAGACAAAAAAATAAATTAAAAAAGAAATGAACTTCCTCTGTATTATACAGTAGCTGATAAGTACTGTAAGGATTAAGATTTCCCACTGGAGTACCCCTTTAAGCAAAATTCAGAGTGGCTACAAGTTGCTGCTGTTTTTGAGCCCCTGAGAGCCCTCCTCCATGGTGCACAGCTATATGTCATTCCCTCTATTTCAGAGGGGGGGCGGGACTAGAGCTGAAGTGTTTTGTCTTACTTCTCTGGCCAATCACAGCGCCTACTGCTCTCTGTCATGCCATAACATAGTGCTGATGTGAGTGCATTGAACAGATTTGGAAGCACAACATGGTATGCCCGACAGCTCACCACTGCTAACTCCAAAAAGCTGCACCCTCACTGGCTGGCAGCGTCCCCGGACCAAGCAAGCAGGATCCAACAAGAAGAAGTGTCCAGCGCAGTATATAGAGTAAAATAAGGAGCTCTTTATTACGTATCAATGGATACAAACAGGAGCAATCACCAACGCATTTTGGATCAGGGGGGAACCTTAATCATGGCATAACAGATATACACACATGTGGGTATTGTATACTATTAACAACATTTAAACCGTAATTCCCTTATTTCCTCAAATACGAAGGGAAATGTCAGGTAGAAAAAAGGAGCTACCTACTTTTGTCATAAGTTACAGTAGACAATTTAACAACATTAAAAGTATTATGCAAAAATGTCTCCCCATTTTGGAGAATGATCCTACTTTACAGGATCTGGATAAGACACGTGTAAAAAGTTGTCTCTAGAAGAGGTCCTATATTAGGCTCTAAACTATCTCCCAGTTAATTTTTAGATGAGACCAAAAAACATAATAATCCTACATGGTTGCACCATCCAGGTACTTGGAGGTTTGGGCACCACCAATGTGTCACATGTCCCCACGTCTCAATTAGAAATTATTTTGAGTCATTCATTACAGGCAAAATGTATTTTAATAAAAGTTATGTTAACTTTAACACCACATCATTAATTTATTTAGCATCTTGCCGCACTTGTCATTGTCAATATGTTTAAAAACCTGCATTAGACTACATATGTCTGATGCCAGAAACGACCAATTTAATGTGTCAGCTCTTTCTAAACATTTGAGAGATAAGCATGGGGGAGATGTGACATATTTGAGCGTGAGTGCCGTAGAGAGGGTCAATCTTAACATCAGAGGAGGAGATTTAAGGCGCAAGCTGTTTAACAGGGAACCCTATTACATTTTTGTTCTTAACACGAGGGAACCCCAAGACATGAACCAAAGACATCATTTAATTTTGACATATTAATATGGTCCTGCCCCTCCCCCCTTGTTATTTTTTCCCTCTCTCGTGTTTTGCACAGCGTATTCTTTAGTCTTTGCTATACATGTTTTTTACATTAGATATCTATTCAGTTTTGTATTTTTTATAATTACAGTGCATAGCTTCATTTAACATGCAATCCAATTCCAGGTCTTATTTGCTGCTTTTAAATTTGTGATGTAATCACCATGTGACTAGATGTTAATGGTATATAATACCCACATGTGTGTATATCTGTTATGCCATGATTAAGGATCCCACCTGATCCGAAACACGTTGGCGATTGCTCCTGTATCCATTGATCCGTAATAAAGAGCTCCTGATTTTACTCTATATACAGCGCTGGACATTTCTTCTTGTTGCATCCAATGAACAGATTGCTACTGTGCTGGGGATGATTTACACAGTACAGCACTATAGATAGCACAAAGAAGGAGAAGGGGTTACTAATGCACTGGATCTGCAAAGTGTTTTTTTGAGCAGAAATAAAAGGAACAGCAGCACAACAAGGAAAAGGTTGCACTAAGCATTGAGATGCTGCTGAAGAGAAGCCTGCAGATTAAAAGAAGATAGAGATAAAAATACAGGAGGAAGAACTGTGCAAATGCAACAGGGCCCAGCAACAAAAGGGTTACACTGAGCATTGAAACTACTGCTGCTGGATAAGAGGGAAGCCTTGGTTTACCCTTCAGGGACAGTGCAAATCCTTCCGAGGACAGACACTACACTGCTTGTAGGTACAGTCTCTCTCTACCTATTTCCAGCACATAGCATCTGCTAAGCTCCTCCTCCTTTTCCCTGTGACTTGTCTTGCTATATGAGCTACTAGAGACAGATTTCCAGGCAGTGGACAGCAGATTGTAGAGAAGTGAGACACCAAGTGGCTATGATTTTATAGCTGTTTTTCTATTGGGGTAAGGAGTAGGTAGTCTTTGGTAAATAAAGGGATTTACCAAAATGTGAAAAAATAACATCAGCTATCAAATGAAGTGGAGTTGTTTAAAATTACAGTGACCATTTTAACAATAGTTTTAGAAAGATAAGGATTGCATACATTGTTTAAAGATCCATCATGCTGGAATATGTTCCTTATATTTTCCCTTTTTTTTCCAGGCACCGCACTTGTGGTTCAGTGGGACCATGTTCACCTGCAGGACAACTACAGTCTTGGTAGCTTCACCTTTCAGGCCACTTTAATCAATGATGGTCGAATTGTCTTTGGATACAAGGAAGTAAGTCAACGGAACATTATCTCTCATTTCAGTTTAATCCCTTTCAAATATAGTAGTCAGATGTTTCTTCAAATCGATACATAAATGGTGAGAATTGAAATTTTTATGTAAGCATGGTGTTGTCTCAGCAACTACCTAGCTCCTTCTTATCCCCTGAGAGAACAGTTCTTCTTCCGCTTTCCAAGGAGGCATGGCTGAATCTTGTCTCTCTAGCCCTGCCTCCTGAGTGATGTCATCAGCTTACATCCCCATCTCCTATATAAATATGTAGCTTTATTGACACATTTAGGGAAGAAGGAGATGTGCTGCCTTGTGCTAAGCAATGCCACAGGCAGAGGAGCAGACAGGAAATGAATATAGCAGCTTTTGCATGCTATTTTGTTGTTGGACTAAAAGAAGTGCTCTATGAGGAGAGTAGACAGGGTGGGATGACTGTGATGAAGAGTTGAGGGAAAGGAATGTATTCTGGGAATTGTAGTACTACTCAACTGCGAAATCAGGTAGTACTAATTCCTGACATGGTAAGAAAGATAATGACAGGCCTATAAAAAAAAATGATTTTTTGATGGTTTTAAAACTAGGGCAGACAGGTACGCACAGCTTTATGTAGCCACCAGATACTCGAGGAATGTTATAACCCAAATGGGGTGGGGCCCTGATCCTCTAGCCTTGATCCAGTCCGGCAATGCTCTAGTTAATCCCTATTTTCAGTACATTTGCAGCAATGCTGATCTAATGTCATTGTCATCTAGCCCAGCTAATTCTCTTTGCAGTTCTTTGAGTTTCCTCAGAATGTGCATTTTGCTTAATAAGTCACAACTGAGAGGTTTTGCAATTTAAAGTTCTTGTGTGCTCAGCTAAGGATATTATAACTCAGACAGAAGATCCCGTCTATTCTCATTTATCCACATTCTTTACAAGTGCTGGGAAAGTGAATGAAGGGCCGTTTGTTTCCATGTCTCTGAATGTGTCTTCATTTAAGAAGCTTAATGAAATGATTGTATCTTGGCTTTGTATTGAATTTGTATGTTCTGCCTATGCAGTCATTTGTTGGGGTGTGAATACAATGACTTGGAGAGAGGAGGCTTCATTGGAAGAAGCTGATGTCAGCCACCTTGCTTAGTGTAACAGGATTCAGGGACCCTCGTTCTCCTGATTGATGTTGGCTTCAGAAATCTAGGATTAAACATATGTGCATTTAAAGGGGTACTCCACTGGCGTTCAGAACGTTTAGTTCTGAAAGCTGGGTGCAGGCTGCAGGGGTTGTGATGTCCCGGCCACGCACCTTGTGGTGTCGTACCACGCCCTCTCAAATGCAAGTCTTTGGGAGGGGGCGTGGTGACTTACATTTAGGGGACGGGGCGTGAATTCGCGGGGCGGGGGATGCGTGGCCATGAGCCCATGACCCCCGCAGCCCACTCCCCACGTACAGAGCTACATTTGATGTCACAGCCATGCCCCCTCGTGGTGTCACACCACGCCCCCTCCATTCATGTCTATGGGAGGGGGCATGTCGTTGCCTCTTCCCATAGACATGAATGGAGGGGCTGGGGTGAGATGTCATGAGGGGACATGTCCAAGATGTCACGACCACTGCCACAGGAACCCAGCATTTTTTTTTTCATTCCAGGTGCTGTGGGAGGTTGCGGGGGGCCCCAGGAGTGGGTCCCCCGCAAACAGACATCTTATGCTCTATCCTTTGAATAGGGGATAAGATGTCTAGCAGATGACTAGTGACTGTCCCTTAAATATTGTTCATTATTCGCAGATCATAGAGCTTCTCTCCACTCACTTCTAATGTCACTTCGGGTGCATCCAGGAAAAGTTGTTGACTTCTTCAGCCATTTATATCCTTGCAGCGGGAACTTGCTAGGCAAAGCAGATTGGATTTTGCTTAAAGCAGGACTAGGGAATTGTGGTCTATATTTAGAAGGTATGCCTGACTTTTGGCTACCTAAGGCTCACTATTGCAGAAGATACAGTGCAATGTGTGCTTTGCTTAGGACTAGACTAACAAAAGAAAACATAGGTTTCTTCTTTAAAGGGGTTATCCAGCATAAGGTGATTTTAGTACGTACCTGGCAGACAGTAATGGACATGCTTAGGAAGGACCTGCGCTTGTCTTGGGGCTAAATGGCTATGTCATGAGATACATTGTGAGATACAATAACACTGTGACTTAGTTTTTGTGAACTGGTATTTCCTGTTTGAGTTTTCTTCTTTTGCCTACAAATCCCACAATTCCATTTTCCTCCCTCCCACACATCAGCCACCCCACCCATTAAAACATAAATGAGCTGCATCCATTCAAAAGACCTGTGGTTTTCAATCAGGGTGTCTACAGATGTTGCATTAGTTGCAGATTGATCTCTCTCCCACCAAGCGATCCCTCCATCCACTGAAGCAGACAGGCTCCCTGTCATCAGCTGACTACCGAGTCAGGTCTCGGCCGCATTGCAAGCTGGGAAAAATCTGAGACAACAGTCATTTTGTAAGCTGTTAAATATAAATATTGGGGAGAAAATCACATAAGAATGTACAGGTACAGAGACTACTGTATATTACGAACTACACTCACTTAACAGCCCCTGTAGCATAGTCAAATAAAAAAAAATCCTGGAATACCCCTTTAACCTCTTAAGGACCAATGACGTCCTGGGACGTTATGGCACCCTGGGCTTTAAGGACCAATGACGTCCCACGACGTCATGGCCTTTTCCGGTCCTTGCCGCTCGCCGGGCAGAGATCGGAACTGGATGCCTGCTGAAATCCTTCAGCAGGCATCCAGGGCAAACGCCGAGGGGGGCCATGTAGGAAATCACCCTTGCGATTTACGGCGATACCGGGCTGATCGGGTCTCTGGGACCCGATCGGCCGGAAATTTTGCATGATCCCGGCTGTCACAGACAGCCACGACCATGCTAATTAATAGGAGCGAGGTGGCAAGCCTGCCACCTCCTCCTATACCCTGCGATCTGTCGGTTAGTTAACCGACCAATCGCAGGAGAGGGGCGGTTACTTCCTCCCGTCCTGCCCGGCCCCTGAAAGTCCGGAGAGGACGGGAGGAAGACCGGAGGAAGCGGCGGGGGACGGGGGAGTGCTGGGGACCGGCCCCGGTACTTACCTCGTCCCTGAAGACCCGGATCTAGGCGATGAAGACGGCGGCAGCGGCGAGAGGTGAGTAGATCTTCAGCCGCGGTCGGGCCCTTTACAGCAATGCACGTCGCCGTAAAGCGACATGCATTGCTGTATTGGGACCCTGTATACTACAACTCCCAGAATGCCCAGACAGCCCTTGGCGTCTGGGCATGCTGGGAGTTGTAGTTTTGCAACATCTGGAGGTCCACAGTTTGGAGACCACTGTGCCCTTCCAGATGTTGCAAAACTACACATCCTCAGCATGCCCTTACTGTCCAGGCATGCTGGTAGTTGTAGTTCTGTAACATCTGGCCCTTCAGATGTTGCAGAACTACAACTCCCAGCATGCCTGGACAGTTTTGGCATACTGGGAGTTGTAGTTTTGCAACATCTGGAAGGGCACAGATTGGGAACCACTGTATTAGTAGTCTGCAAACTGTAGTCCTCCAGATGTTGCAAAACTACAACTCCAAGCATGCTGGGAGTTGTAGTTCGGCAACATCTGGCTCTAAAGATGTTGCCAAACTACTACTTCCAGCATGCCTGAGAATGCTGGGAGTTGTAGTTTTGCAACAACAGGAGGCACACTGGTTGGGAAACATTGTCTGTTTCCTAACTCAGTGTTTCCCAACCCGTGTGCCTCCAGCTGTTGCAAAACTGTAACTACCAGCATGCACTGAGACTGTGCATGCTGGGAGTTGTAGTTTTGCAACAGCTGGAGGTTCCCCCCCCTGTGAATGTACAGGGTACATTCACATGGGCAGGGGGCTTACAGTGAGTATCAGGCTGCAAGTTTGCGATGCAGCAAATTTTGCGCGGCAGCTCAAACTCGCAGCGGGAAACTTGCTGTAATCCCCTGCCCGTGTGACTGTACCCTAAAAACACTACACTACACTAACACAAAATAAAATAAAAAGTAAAAAACACTACATATACACATACCCCTACACAGCCCCCCTCCCTCCCCAATAAAAATGAAAAACGTCTGGTACGCCACTGTTTTCAAAATGGAGCCTCCAGCTGTTGCAAAACAACAACTCCCAGTATTGCCGGACAGCCGTTGACTGTCCAGGCATGCTGGGAGTTTTGCAACAGCTGGAGGCACCCTGTTTGGGAATCACTGGCGTAGAATACCCCTATGTCCACCCCTATGCAAATCCCTAATTCAGGCCTCAAATGCACATGGCGCTCTCTCAATTTGGAGCCCTGTCGTATTTCAAGGCAACAGTTTAGGGTCACATATGGGGTATCGCCGTACTCGGGAGAAATAGCCTAACAAATTTTGGGGGTCTTTTTCTCCTTTCACCCCTTATGAAAAGGTGAAGTTGGGGTCTACACCAGCATGTTAGTGTAAAAAAATAAATTTTTTACACTAACATGCTGGTGTTGCCCCATACTTTTTATTTTGACAAGAGGTAAAAGGGAAAAAAGCCCCCCAAAATTTGTAATGCAATTTCTCCCGACTACGGAGATACCCCACATGTTTGCGCAAAGTGCTCTGGGGGCGCACAACAAGGCCCAGAAGGGAGAGTGCGCCATGTACATTTGAGGTGATTTGCACAGGGGTGGCTGATTGTTACAGCGGTTTTGACAAACGCAAAAGAAAAAAAAAAACACATGTGACCCCATTTCGGAAACTACACCCCTCACGGAATGTAATGAGGGGTACAGTGAGAATTTACACCCCACTGGTGTCTGACAGATCTTTGGAACAGTGGGCTGTGCAAATCACTGTTCCAAAGATCTGACAGACACCAGTGGGGGGTACATGCTCACTGTACCCCTTGTTACGTTCCTCAAGGGGTCTAGTTTCCAAAATGGTATGCCATGTGGGGGTTATGTTGCTGTCCTGGCACCATAGGGGCTTCCTAAATGCGACATGCCCCCGAGCAAAATTTGCTCTCAAAAGGCCAAATATGACTCCTTCTCTTCTGAGCATTGTAGTTTGCCCATAGTGCACTTCAGGTCAACTTATGGGGTACCGTCATACTCAGAAGAGATGGGGTTACAAATTTTGGGGGGTATTTTCTGCTATTAACCCTTGCATAAATGTGAAATTTGGGGGGAAACACATTTTAGTGAAATTTTTTTTATTTTTTTTTACATATGCAAAAGTCATGAAACACCTGTCGGATATTAAGGCTCACTTTATTCCTTCTTACGTTCCTCAAGGGGTCTAGTTTCCAAAATGGTATGCCATGTGTTTTTTTTTTCCTGTTCTGGCTTCCTAAATGCAACATGCCCCCCAAAAATCATTTCAGAAAAACGTACTCTCCAAAATCCCCTTGTCGCTCCTTCGCTTCTGAGCCCTCTACTGCGCCCGCCGAACACTTTACATAGACATATGAGGTATGTGCTTACTCGAGAGAAATTGGGCTACAAATACAAGTATACATTTTCTCCTTTTACCCCTTGTAAAAATTAAAAAATTGGGTCTACAAGAACATGCGAGTGTAAAAAATTAAGATTGTGAATTTTCTCCTTCACTTTGCTGCTATTCCTGTGAAACACCTAAAGGGTTAAAATGCTGACTGAATGTCATTTTGAATACTTTGGGGGGTGAAGTTTTTATAATGGGGTCATTTGTGGGGTATTTCTAATATGAAGACCCTTCAAATCCACTTCAAACCTGAACTGGTCCCTGAAAAATTGTGATTTTGGAAATTTTGTGAAAAATTGGAAAATTGCTGCTGAACTTTGAAGCCCTTTGATGTCTTCCAAAAGTAAAAACACGTACATTTTATGATGCCAACATAAAGTGGACATATTGTATATGTGAATAAAAAAAATGATTTGGAATATCCATTTTCCTTACAAGCAGAGAGCTTCAAAGTTAGAAAAATGCAAAATTTTCAATTTTTTCATCAAATTTTGGAATTTTTCACTAAGAAACGATGCAAGTATCGACAACATTTTACCAATAACATAAAGTAGAATATGTTACGAAAAAACAATCTCGGAATCAGAATGATAGGTAAAAGCATTCCAGAGTTATTAATGTTTAAAGTGACAGTGGTCAGATGTTCAAAAAACGCTCTGGTCCTAAGGTGTAAAATGGCCTGGTCCTTAAGGGGTTAAGTCTCAGCTAGGGGAGTGGTGTTGGGACCACTTCTGCATCTTTTCGACAGGAGCTTGGACATGTGACCATATTCTGCTCTCTTAACATTTTCTGCGAATGTAATGCATGCACAGTTTATCAAAAAATTAACTCTCTGCACTTTGCAAGAATCTTATTGTAGGCATGCTTTACCATCAACATGTAAGCAACATGGAAATATAGGCCTTCAGTACTTTTACCGCACATTTTATTGCCAGCAAACCTTTAAATGAGATCACCTCCTATATTCCCTCAGGGGAAGTCGCATTGGACGGAACGAGTGGGGTTCCGTGGCCCCATCCTGACTATTTTTGCTGATTACCTCTATTTCTCCTTCCATCCATTCCGGACTGGTAACTATTACTGTTGCACTTTAACTATGTGTATATATGAGGAATTAATTGCATGTAGTCTGGACTGGATGGGATAGTTTTGTTATTATCATTATTTTTGTATATCTATCTCAGGACGGGAGCTTATCTAGTGGAGGGGGTTCATGGCCCCTCACTAGGGCTGAGTTTGTGCTCTAAATGAGCAGTTTTAATGGTTTTTAATCCTTTTTCTCCCCAAGACCATTTGTTGTGTACACTATGTGTGTTTTTTGTATTAAAATTAATTTGCATTACTCTTTGCATGATTTGGTGTGCTCTATTTTCAGTGTACCACTTGCTTCTTTTCTTTCTTGATTCATTGTTGCTTTGTACACTGTAGTAGCACCCAAATACTATTTATTATAACCTTTCTATTGGTGGATTGAGCCCCCCATTGTGTTGTTGGTGGATCCTATAGACACATGTAACATGTATTTCATGAGCTTTCCCCAACATGCACAATAAATGCAGAGGCAAAAATGTGAAGCGTTGACTGGTTTACCAAACTTCTTTTAAAGGGGTATTCCTGGCCTACATATCTTATCCCCTTTCCAAATGATAAGGGATAAGATGTATGAACCCGGGGGTCCTGCCGCTGGTACCCCCGTGATCTTGGTGCATCCATTGGCCACACCCCCTCCATCCATGTCTATGGGTGGGGGTGTGTGACGGCCGTCACACCCCCTCCCATAGACATGAATGGAGGGGGTGTAGCGTGATGCCCCGAGGGGGTATGGCCATAATGCTACATCTCGGAGGCAGTGCCCGGCATAGAATGCACCTAGATTGCGGGGACCCCTGGGATCATACATCTTATCCCCAATCCTTTGGATAGGGGATACGTTGTATAAGGCCGGAATACCCCTTTAAGCAGATTGGACTGTTGTCCATCTGTATAAGAGGGAGGTCTTCCTACTGCTCTATTCTGGGGAACCATAGGAACCCAGGTTGGAAAACATTGTATTACTAATTCTACTTTTGCAAACATGAATGATATTGTAGGCCTGAAGAGGACATATGTATTTAATGTATTCTTGCATCTTACATGGCCATTGGTGGGGGGCTAGAAGGTCTTGTGCCCCAGGTCCTCGTTGACAATACATATTCTTGTCCCTGGAATAAAAAAATAAAGGCCTAGGGCAGCAAGCTGACTCAGTGCCATGGGTTAAGGAAAGTCTAGCTACAACTCTGGCAAAAGTTTATACTGTATAATATAAAATCATTCCCAATTTAGCCTATGCATAACAATGCCACAATTATACAATCAGTGAATACTAGGGAGATTATAATTCCTTCCTTTATATAGCATTTACCTCCACATAGATGTGTAAGACTCCACTGTGCCACAATGTTTCATTGTTTTCTTAAGAGACCCATCACCGTTAAAGCCCTTGAAGTGGAAACTGCAGAATCTACAGGCTCAATCAGTGGAGTGAATAGAGGAAAGTATAATACATTCAATGAGGGAATTCATTCGGTGCTGAATATTTGACAACTGTTCTCCTACAGAGCCCCATTCAGCCAGTAACAATGATGATAACTGCAGATGTAAAGATGACTTCTAGCGCTCACATATATTTGACTCTTCCTCTCATTAAACCAAAGTCTAATGATCATTTACAAACCAATGCCCAGCGTCCCCCAAGAGCCATTGTGGTGTCTGAAAATTGGATTTGCTGACCATGCATTATATGCATAAGCCATGAATGAGGCCTTGTACAGTGCTCTGTGTTATAATTGGGGTTGTGAATCTCTGCAGGAAAGCTCAACGAGTCCATGTCATGTATAGAAGCTAGTGGAATTGTTACTCTTAAAGAGAAAGATGGAGTCATTAAAGGGGTTATCCACTATAAGGTGATTTTAGTACTTACCTGCCAGACAGTAATAGACATGCTTAGGAAGGATCTGTGCTTGTCTTGGGGATAAATGTTGTGAATCCATCATAACGCTGCTACTATCTTTTTGTGAAATTTCCTGTTGGAATTCCCTCCCTCTAACTACAAGTCCCAGGATCCCTTGTTTATAAATGTGAGGTCACTTTTCTCCCTCC
Organism: Hyla sarda; assembly: GCF_029499605.1. Lineage (NCBI taxonomy): Eukaryota > Metazoa > Chordata > Amphibia > Anura > Hylidae > Hyla > Hyla sarda. The sequence goes on from NC_079193.1 coordinate 35,589,017, forward strand.
CACACATCAGTCACCTCACCCATTGAAACACACCTGAGCTGCCTTCCACGCTGTGCTGTAAACAATAGATCAGTGTTTTCTAACCAGGAGGCCTCCAGCTGTTGCTAAACTGCAATATCCTGCAGAATTATCTCCCTTCCACCCATCGGTCGCTCCACCTATTGAAGCAGACAGGCTCCCTCTGATCACCTGACTAGTCATGTAATGTCTCTAGTCACACTGCAACCTTGGAAAACCTGAGACGACACTGATTTTGCATGCTGTACAAAATAATCTTCGGGGCAAAGATCACATAAGAATTGGGAGACCACCATGAAACACAGGTACAGACACTATATTACGAACTACACTAAATTTACAGTCCCTGTAGCATAGTCAAAAAAAAATTATCCTGAAATACCCTTTTAAAACAAACCTCTTGACGCTGCTATGGACACTTGGATGACTGACTTTATTCATGCAATGCTGGTGCAACAAATGACAGGAGTCATGTGACGATACATACACAGAAGACAAGGGCCCTTGTAACAAAGATAAAACTGAACTACCTTTTATGGTGATACGTTTTTCCTCCCTCTTCTTGATCCTTTGGTCAATTCTCCGTGTCCTTGTTTGCTACAATTTCTGTGCCTCTGAAGAGAAGAATTCTGAACATCTTCTCACCAACTTATAGTTAAAAGGGTTTTACCAAACAGGGATGGGCCCAAGATTTCCCATGGCCGACTTTATGGTGCACATGCACTTCAGGTCCCATTAGTGTCCATCATGCAGTGGACCGTCCAGCTCCGCTTACTCCTCCTAAACAGAATCTGCAATGATGGTCCCTGAATATAGACCCTCAACGCAGATGTTAACCTATCATGGTGAATATTTTCTTGAAGACTCAAGGTCTTGTTTATGTCAGATGTGTAATATATCCTGCAGGTCTATGGGATTTTGACCCATGTTGCCCAAGGAAAGATTTGGTAATACAGAGACCTGAATTAAATCTTCCAATTAATCAGCAGTGCTTATGTTCTAAATTACAACAGATGTTCCTTTATCTAAATATTGGCCTAACTAACCGCACGGCATGTGCCTCTCTGCGCCTTTGTACACAGATGGAGGATTTTATTCTTGTAAACTCGGCATTGTCCGCAAAACAATCGTAATACAGGGAATTTATTCTTCTTAGACCAGACTTGGCATTCCGTTCCACCTTACCTGGCAGGAATGATGAAGTTAGTTTGTTTGCTCCTGTGTGGGTTTCTGGCTTTGCTTCTCTGTTTCAACGGAGATGCTTGAAATCCCAACATCCGAGCGAATGAAGCCGACCGGCATTGTTCATTCTCAGAACAGGCTTCTTGTTTGATCTCTGGAGAGGCTCATTTACTTATCTGTGCAATGGAAACATTGATATTTTCAGTAACCTTCACGCCTTGTTAGTTTTCTTTTCAGATTTGAAATCAAAAGTGAGATTTAAAAATTAAATGCCAGAAGCGGAGAGTAATTACGTATTTCTCATGGTCATGCGTAGGGTAAGATAGAAAACATACAACCGCCATGCAGTATAAGAGAGGTTCAGTTACATGGGAATTATTTATTTTTTGTTATTTTTTATTTATACTCACATTTTCTAGAAATCTAAAATTCTAAAGGCTTATGCACATGCCCGTACAAAGACGTAATTGAGTTTCCCCAAAGGTACATGAGCCCTCAAATGCCATATGCCTTTAATTTCATATGGACATATACCAAGGGTTTTATGTACAGAATTATTACTTTTATATGAGAGTATCTCTGTATACATGAAGACCCACAATGCATGGTGCCCATATGGCTCCTTTACCATGGAGAATTCATATTGTGAATTATATTACCTTCCTATAATTCCTATGATTGTGTCCTTGGTGGCCCTTTCCTTCTTTTTTCTAATACTCCTCAGGCCCGGCCCACATTACGTATCTGTAAAAAGCCATAAGGACCCACAATACAACACTCAAAGGAGTTCTAGTGAACTTTGTTTTTCTATTTCATGCAAAATCTCCATTTGTGACCATGTTACAGATGTATTCTCCTCCTTGTTCTAGAATAACATCTCATATAGGGCATGGATTGCTCTATAGCAGTGTTTCTCAACTCTATTCTTCAAGGCCTCAGGTCATGATTTGAGGATATCCCATACAGAGAACTAAGGCTAGGTTTACATATGTCAGTTGTGTCAGGCTCTGTTTTTTTACATAAACGTTTCACAACTGATGACACAACTGTTGCTCAAAAAGTTAATAAATCAATCAAAACCATCAGTTGCCACCAGTTGCCTGACAGGTATCTGCGGCATGGACGGGGGAACGCAGCAAGATGTGTTCCCCTGTCTGCGCCAGTCAGGCGAATCAATCATTCCGCGTCTAAACTGAGATGCCAGATGATTGTGAACGGTCCCATTAAAATTAACGGGATCAGTTCTGGCTTACCAGTAGGTTAGGCCCCCTTTACATATGTCCGTCATCAGTTATCTTTTCCCTTCGGCTCTGCAAAAAAATGTGCCAGAGGGAAAAGAAAACTGACGACGGACATATGTAAAGGGTGCCTAACCTACTATGTATCACATACTCAAGAGATCCTTAAAACATGACCTGTCAGGGAACCATGAGAACTGGAGTTAGGAAACAGGTTAAAGCTTATAGGGCTATTCCAGTTGTTAGGGACAGACCGGGGGACAGGGAGAGTAAGCCCTAAACTGACCCTAAAATTGCTCTCCCTGCCTACTTGCCCACTCACCCTAAACGGTGAGTTGAAAACTGGGCGCCGGTCACCCCCTGAACTAAAGTGCTGGGGCCTAATAAAAACACACTAATAAATAGCCGGTCACCAACCAGAAAACTAACAGGAAAATACAACTCTATAGTATCTAAGTTCAAAGGACAGAGATCAGTTAGCATCACAGAGGACACTATCAGCGGACATGAACAGAGGACACTAAAGATCGCCGGACATGAACAGAGGACTCAGTGGTCATGAACAGAGGTCACTATAGATAAGTAGACATGTATAAAACTCAAGAGATCAGAATACAAGAACTAATAACAAATAGAGTTCAAAACACCAGACAGGAAAACGAGCAAGTCAACAGACTTCAGGAACAGACAGGAATATAGCATAATCCCCCAGATAACCTCCAGCAGAAACAGGAATGTCTTGATACTAGAACGCAATCTCACAGAGTCCACTTTGGATCACGGAGATATCTTGTAATAATTCTCAATTCCCCGCATCCCCCATGGACAGGTAACAGGGATGTCTAGAACACAGGATATAAATATAGAACACAGTTCACACTGAACAAGACAGAAATCGGATGAGTCTAAGCACACTCCAAAGAATATGAATATAGGACACTGTTCACACTGGACACACAAACTGGACACTCCACTATAGGAATAGCCATTAATAATAAATCCAAATAGGCTGCTGACCAGCGGCACACACACCGCAGTGTGGTCAGGATGCTGGGGCAGCAGGAAAAATATAAAACACAGAACCTCACATAAATGGATGCAAGAGAATACACAGTGTGAACAGACACATAACAGAAAGGATAATAAATCTTAAAACCGACTAAACAAACATAGCTAAAAATCTACTAAGAGCATGCCAAAACATGGCTGAAACCTGAAACTACAAAATGCATGCTTTAACAGATATAGTAGGTATAAAAGCTCAAACAAAGAGTGTTACACCCAGCCTCCATTAGCAGCATGGCAGTAACAAGTTAGCAGCAAGACATCAGGAGGTCAAGATCTCAATAAGCAGCAACCAGAGGCTAGCCTGGGCTGACATTAAATAGACACACCCAAAAGGCTATTGGTTAACAAAGCCTGGGCTGAAACAGCCAGAGACATTTAACTCTTCCCTAACCAGGGAAGATAAAACTATTTACACGCAAGCAATGCAATAGCTGTATGTGAACACAGACCAATACAGACATGACACCAGTATTTTAAAACATATCCACTATCCGCAGGATAGGGGATAAGTTTCTGTTCGCAGGGTGGGCCCTCCATGATCTCTACAATGGCCCCGCATTGAGCTGTCTGTCGGCAAACACTCCATGCGTTGTCTATGGGAGTGCCAGAGATATCCAAGCGCAGTACTCAGTATCTCCAGTGCTCTCATAGACATGCAGATATGCAGCAGGGAGAGTAAGAGCCCCATTCTGGAGATAGCAGGGGTCCCAAAAGTCGAACGCCAGGTGATCAGACACTTATTCCCTGTCCTGTGGATAATGGTGGACAACCCCTATAAAGCTTAAAGGGGTGGTCAAGGACAGGAAGTTTAACATTTTTGACTGGGGCAACATTAAATATAAAAAATAAGTCATACTCGCCTACCAAGATCCCCCACAGCTGTCATTCACACAGCTCCTGGTCATTGCTCCACACCAACGCTCCTGGTTCTTGTGACATGTCATCCCAGCAAGAACTGCTCTCTCAGCCAGTCACTGACTAAGGTGGGACACTGCTGCAGCCACCGATTGGCTGAGTGGGGCAAAGATGCCTCACAGGAACCAGGAATGAGAGTAGACTGGAAGCCATCTGAATGGCAGTCATTGGAGTTGGTGGGTATGACTTCTTTTCATGCTTATTGTGCACCCAGGCAAATTAGAAAATGTATTCTGTCTCCGGACTGCCCCTTTAAGTCATGGGCTTTCATTTATTTAAAAATGTTCGAAAAAAATCAATAAGCATATATTGCTCATATATTTTTTCTGTGCAGCTATGAAGTGTTACTTTATTACACCTATAAATTACGTTCATATTAAAGTACAGTGGTATAACATTTTAAATTACTGTTATGTTTTATGACAGCTATAACTATTCCTAAACTACGCTATAAGATAATAACTATAGAGACACTTGAAGTCTAGTGTTACTTCATATATATATTGGTACCTAGATCCAACAAAAGAAATCACAAAACTTGGGCGATACCGTTGTAATAAATAATGCATCTTAATGGCTTCTAATTTTCATTTTTTATTATTTTAAAGTGAATTTTCATCTTTGAACGGTCATTTTTACAGATTTGAAATTCTGTACTAATTAATTTTTTTTATATAGCAGCAAATGCTCATTTTTTATATTAACCAGCTCGACAGTGGTGCAAGGAATACAGTACATCACTTATATTGTTGTATACGATACATTTTCTGTTTCGTGTTTTTGTGTTATTATTGTAATTTTTTTTTATTTTTTTTTATATAAATGATTGTGATGACAGACATTTTGCCTGAGCTGCTTTGCCTGAACTGCTACTTTGGTCCATGAACAACATTTATAGATTATTTTTACAGCAACCATATGGACCTAGGGAGCACGTTCTTTGACCTTTGCAGGGGTCTCTGTGCAGAAAGTAGGAGGAGGTGAGCTGTGACCTTCACCTATTGTGAATGGTGGATCCTGTGTTATCTGAATCCCATAGAGCAGTTACCTGTCATTGTAATCTGGACAGTAATGATAATGATATGGAAATTGAGATAAAATAAGCCACCAACAGTTGCATAAATGAAAAAATAAAAAGGTTTTTATTTTTTTTAAGTACCAAAAAAAAAAGTATCCAAATTTAATATAGTTGTAGTTGTCCTGACCCATAGAACACAGCTATTAGAGATGAGGGAACGTACAGTAAATTTGATTCGTCACGAACTTCTCGGCTCAGCAGTTGAAGTTTGTGACGAATCGAGTTTACTGTAAGTTCGCTCATCTCTAACAGATATCATTCAGCATTAACTTACAGTGAATTTTTTTTTCTGGTTTTGCAACACACAATATGGTAAAATTAACAGTCCCAATAAAAAGTGCAGTATCCAACAATAGCAAATGTCCTGGCACGAGAGACCATCAACATATGGGACTTAGACACAGGGATCACTCCTCTTATGACTTCACTTACAGAAATGTCCTTTCTGTGGTGCTCACATAAGAAGCTGTTGCCTGCTACTCCCCCACGCCATGCACTCTTCTGCTCTCCCACTGCCATTTTTTGTACAAAATGTAAGTAATAAAGATTTTCTACTGATATAAGAAGAAATTGTCCGATTGAGTGTTTCGTGCTGTACCGTTTATGATGTATAATAAAAAGTACAACTTTTCCCACAAACATTTAGCCCTCATAGAACTGGAAAAATACAAATCATGGGAGCAAGAAACATAAGTGAAAAATCAAAACGAAACATTCAGTATGAGTATGAGAAGTACAGCTTTTGCAGGTGCCATAAAGCTTCTTGCATCATTTAATCCATGTCAAAAAGTCCAAATACAAACATGGCATAGTCACAAGACAGAACAGAAAACTTGACACGTTTCGTGGCAACCCACTTAGTCATAAGTCAGGAATCACTGTGCCTGTGGACTCTCTGTGTATTCCCTGACTCCTTTCCTATGGGGGGCTGATTACCTTATTTTGTTTAAAGCACTTGGTATAGTATAAAATATTAAACGTAAAAAGCTTATCTTACCAATCCCCTGCTATTCCTGTTTCGATGCTTCCCAGGTCCCTCGACTATCTCTGTACTTCCTGGTCCCTCTTGACTCGGACATGTGCCCTTCTACAACCAGTGATTGGCTGCCGTGGTCACATGTACATGCAGACCGGGACCAGGAAGTGTAAACTTTGAAGTCGTACCTGAGAAATGTCACAACATGATTAGTTAGTTGGGTATAACTTATTTTGTTATTTTACACTTAACTTGTTTTTATTTTATGTTAAGAGGCCAGACAACCTCTTTAAAGGGGTTATCCAGGAAAAAACTTTTTTTTATATTTCAACTGGCCCCAGAAAGTTAAACAGATTTGTAAATACTTGTATTAAAAAATCTTAATCCTTTCAGTACTTATGAGCTTCTGAAGTTAAAGTAGTTCTTTTTTGTCTAAGTGCTCTCTGATGACACGTGTCTCGGGAAACGCCCAGTTTAGAAGCAAATCCCCATAGCAAACCTTTTCTAAACTGGGCGTTTCCCGAGACACGTGTCATCAGAGAGCACTTAGACAGAAAAGAACAACCTTAACTTCAGAAGCTCATAAGTACTGAAAGGATTAAGATTTTTTAATAGAAGTAATTTACAAATCTGTTTAACTTTCTGGAGCCAGTTGATATATAAAAAAAAGATTTTTCCTGGAATACCCCTTTAATATTTAAACAAAATACATTGGCATCTAAGCTTCCTTTAGGGTGCGTTCACACGAGCAGATCCCCAGCGCGTATTACACTGCGGATCCGCCTCTGAAGGACCTCTGTATACTGCCTTTACAGCGGAGACTGCTGCCCCGAGCAGGCACCTGGAAAGGCAGCATACAGAGGTCCATCAGTGGCGGATCCGCAGTGTAATACGCGCTGGAGATCCGCTCGTGTGAACGCACCCTTAAAGAGGTACTCCGCCCCTAGACATCTTATCCTCTATCCCCCTCTCATAAACATGCATTGAGGGGGCATGGCCATGACATCACGAGTGGGGCGTGACTCCACCCCACATCATCAGTCATCCGGCACGGAGCGAAGTTCGCTCCGTGCACCGGATGTCTGGGGTGCCACAGCTGAGGTTGCGGCAGGACCCCCTGCGATCAGACATCTTATCCCCTATCCTTTGTATAGGGGATAAGATGTCTAGGGGCAGAGTACCTCTTTAAGTAGTGGTTACAGGCAGCAAGAACTTTATGACTAAATATGTATGTTCAAGGAATTGTGGTCCTATATTAGAAAAACCTAACACTCATATATACAGTATACAAGATATATGGAGAAATGTAATAGCACAAATTGTTTCAAGGATTATCTATTAAATGCACATTTTCTGGGGCTGAACATAATGTTCTGTAAGACCCTGAGGATTGTTTGTCCACAGAAGAACATGTTCTATACGTTTTGTCAGCTATTCTTGTGTCTTTTCCAGAAGACAACGTCTTCCATTTCTCTATCCTTGTAATCTTGATTGGAAACTTACTTTTCAATTATAAGACATCTTATTGCCAACATTTATTACAAAGACACTTGAAGGTCATTCTGCCTGCAGGTTGTCTTTAGGTTTGTTCTAGTGCTCTGGTAAGTGTATTGCTTTGCTGAGAAGGTCTTAGAAGGCCAACTAATGGATAAAAGGAATAACAATTGGGACTATTTCTTTTTATAGGGTTAAGCAGATCAAACAGTAGGCATCACAAGCCTTGATGTTCAGGATACATTTGTTAAACATGCTGTACCTTTTCTTAATGCCTTGTAAACTTTTATTTTAGTTTTAAAGGGATTTTTCATCTTTACATTTTTATCTAAATTGGTCCAAAATCCTGTAGTGAATTTCGGGAAATATTTTGTCACACTAATATAGTGCAGCATAGACTATTATAAGATAATAACGTGGAGGTTCTTGTGTATTCCTTGTGCTTACCTGATTTAGCTAATGTTGCAGGCATGAGTTTGGTTCCATACTTGGTGCAATTCCATCACTTAATTATTAAATGTTGCTTATATTCCACATGAATCCTCTGGCTTTGGGTGTGTTGTTTGATCACTGCACCTGGTCATCTCATCAGGGGGCTCATAATTGGGTTGAGGTCAGTTCACATTATGTGTCATTTTTATGGGTTTTCTTACTTAAAGCTAGTTTTTTTTGTTTGTTTGTTTTTTAAGAAATATTGCCATGGGGCAAAGGTCATTTGACCTATGATTAAGATTTGTCTTTAGCCCATGTTCCCACATTTAATTTTTTTTCCTACATTTACAATGAATTGTATTGTGGCTGGTTTTGCTGCAGTTTTCCAAAATCACAGTAAAAATTATTTATGTACAATTGCAGTAAAATAGCACAGTTTTTGGGGGAAAATCATGTGAAAAACAGGAAAAATGCTGAAACAAAATGCAATGTGTGAACAAAGCCTTAGGGGACGTGTATAACTATGTATCCAGATCTTAAAGACATAGCAGCCTGGAAGGGAGGAGTCTGGGCGATAACAAGAACAATCTCTTAGGTGATGTCATCCTTTAGTTCATAGGAAGTCAGCTCACCCAGGACAGGCCATTACCAATGACCATTAAGCACTGGGATTTTCTGTGGATCAGACCGGTGATCACATGACCCAATTACAGCAATAAAATGCATGAATGCAGCTGTGCTGGAATAAAACAGATAGCGCTGTAGAACTAATGATGGTAAATTATATGGGAAAAAATTTGCTTCCTTATACCAGAGCTTAGTATTTCTAATAACAAGCTACAAAAATATGTGACAGAGAATTTATCATCTTTATTTTTGATACTGATACATTTTATTTTTTTCCCCTCATGTTTTTTTCTTTTATTATTGTAACTTTAACTTCACTTCAGTTGGAGAGTGTTGTAGGCACGCTCTGTGACCTATGCAAAAGTCAAAGGGCAGTGGGTGAGATGTGTCCATTGTCTATTGTTAATGGTGGTTCCTGTGTTATCTTCCTTTTTTTCAATACAAATGCAGGCATTTATTGTAAAGACATCTACAAGGTCGTTCTGCTGAGGATGTCTCTCAGTTTGTTGAAGTTGTCTGGTAAATACATATGCTTTGGTAGGAAGGTGTTAGGAGGGAAATAAATGGATAAACATGATGAACAATTGAGGAGAGATAGGAACTAGAAATTGACCGATTCTTTTTTTAAATTTTCAGCTTTGTTTTTGGATAATTGGAAAGTCTAGTGTACACATGAGTCAGGCAAGTTCCCGAAGGCCGTGGGATACATTTTAATTGAGTCATTTTCTTTCCTCCTAATCTATTTAGCAGTTCCTTTACCTTAAATCAGATTCCGCCAAGGTCAAATCCAAACATGTTAAAGAGATTTCGGCTTCGGCCTCCTAAAAGTTAAGGCATGGATTTATAAACTTTTTTGTTTTTCGAAAGAAAAAAAAAAACAGTTCCCAATGAAGGCTACGTCTATAAACTTCTGGTCAAGTGTGAAGTAGAACTATAAAAGTTAACATTTTTAAAGTGGCTATTAAAAAGTAAAACCTATTTGACAAACAAAATATTTGACCATTGACCATGAGGCAAAATTTGTAATAGGGCCCCTCAAATTACATCTGACATCTTTGCAGTACTTATGGTGACCAGAGGGACCGTTTAGTCTCTGGGGCCATGTGTGACTGTAACCTTTGCACCCCCTATAGCTGTACAACAACTTATGGGAAACATAATAATCTTGCATAACTTTTTTTTTTTTACTTACTGGTTATTCAGTAATTTATTGGGTTTTATTTGACATATACGTATATGTATATATAACTGGATATTTAGCTTTTGTCAAGAGTGGAGATGGGAAAATCCTTTAAATATAAATTGGATTTCATCAGAATATTATCCTGCCTTAGTACACAGAGTGTCCTAGAGGTGAGCAGCAATGCAGTATGCATCACAGAGACCACTTACTCCATTCGCTGGACCAGGCTGCTCCAAGCCTAGGTGCTTATTACGTTCCTGCTTCTGTACATTCTTTGTGTGGGTGATTACAGGTTAATATGGGCATATAAAACATTAAAATAAAATCAAGATAATGCACCTGTAAAGGTATCAGCAGTAAAGAAGGAAGTGTTCATGGGTGTATAAGGAGAGGTATTAGCAGTGGAAATGGAAGTGCTCATGGGTGTATGGGGAAAGGTATTAGCAGTAGAGGACAGTGATCATGGGTGTATGGGGAGAGGTATTAGCAGTAGAGGAAAATTATCATGGGTGTATAGGGAGAGGTATTAGTGGAAGAGAGGGAAATGATCATGGTTGTATAGGGAGAGGTATTAGTAGTAAAGAGGGAAGTGCTCATGGGTGTATAAGGAGAGGTATTGGCAATAGAAAGGGAAGTGCTCATGGGTGTATAGGGAGAGGTATCAGCAGTAGAGAGGGAAGTGCTAATGGGTGTATAAGGAGAGGTATTAGCAGTAGAAAGCGAAGTAAGTGCTCATGGGTGTATAGGGAAAGGTATTAGCAGTAGAGAGGGAACGGCTCATGGTTGTATGGGGATAGCTATTAGCAGAAGAGGAAAGTGATCAATGGTGTATAGGGAGACGTATTAGCAGAAGAGAGGGAAGTGCTCATGGTTGTATAGGGAGAGGTATGAGCAGGAGGAGAGGGAAGTGCTGATGGGTCTATAAGGAGAGGTATTAGCAGTAGAAAGGGAAGTGCTCATGGGTGTATAAGGAAATGTATTAGCAGTCGAGAGGGAAGTGCTTATGGTTGTATGGGGATAGGTATTAACAGAAGAGGAAAGTGATTATGGGTGTATTGGGAGAGGTAGTAGCGGAAGAGAGGGAAGTGATCATGGTTGTATAAGGAGAGGTATTAGTAGTAGGAAAGGGAAGTGCTCATGGGTGTATAAGGAGAGGTATTAGCAGTAGAAAGGGAAATGTTCATGGGTGTATATGGAGAGGTATTAGCAGTAGAGAGGGAAGTGCTCATGTCTATATAGGGAAAGGTATTAGCAGTAGAGAGGGAAGTGCTCATGGGTGTATAGGGAGAGGTATTAGCTGTAGAGAGATAGGGAGATAGATAAATAAAATATATTGAACTGCTTATCTTCTCCTGTTCTATAGCATAATGCCTAAAGATTAGACTACATTGTCCAATGTTTTGCTTTGTCCCTTAAATATTTTCTCCTGACCAAACTAGACTTTCACTGCCAAAAAATATCATTTCTATTTCACCAATGAGGTCATATACTTCTTCTACACTATAGCTTATACATATACAATTTTTATTCATTTTTTATTCTCACGTATTCGTGGAGAGATAAAGGGGTTGCCTTCTAGTAAATCACAAAGCGTCATCTTATTATATAATTTACGGCTTGTAATACAATTATTTTTCCTTCCCTTGCAGATTCCGGTTCCAGTAATGGAGATCAGCTCCACCAATCATCCTGTGAAGGTTGGCCTCTCAGATGCTTTTGTTGTGGTCCACAAGATTCAGCAGATTCCCAGTAAGTGCTTCATAAAATATCCAGGCTGTGAATCAAAGAATGAGCGTTCTTTACTTCCCGAATTCTTTTTCGAAAAACTCTAGATACACTTTCCTCTGATCTTTATTTTTACCAGCAAACATATATATATATATATATATATATATATATATATATACATACAGACACACATTTATTTATTTATTCTTAAAGGGGTATTCCAGTGAAAAACTTTTTTTTTTAAATCAACTGGTGCCAGAAAGTTAAACAGATTTGTAAATTACTTCTATTAAAAAATCTTAATCCTTCCTGTACTTATTAGCTGCTGAATACTACAGTGGAAATTATTTTCCGTTTGAAACAAAGAGCTGTCTGCTGACATCATGACCACAGTGCTCTCTGCTGACATCTCTGTCCATTTTAGGAACTGTCCAGAGTAAAAGGAAATCCCCATAGCAAACATATGCTGTTCTGGACAGTTCCTAAAATGGACAGAGGTGTCAGCAGAGAGCACTGAGCTCATGATGTCAGCAGACAGCTCTGTGTTTCAAAAAGAAAATAATTTCCGCTGTAGTATTCAGCAGCTAATAAGTACAGGAAGGATAAAGATTTTTAATAGAAGTCATTTACAAATCTGTTTAACTTTCTGGCACCAGTTGATAAAAAAAAAAAAAAAAGTTTTTCACCGGAGTACCCCTTTAAATCAGTATTAGACAATGTTCTTTAATTTCATATAATGTCCCAAAGCTAAAGCTGTTGCAAAACTATAACTCCCAGGATGCCCGGACATGCTGAGTTGCAGTTTTGCAACAGCTGGAGGTGCCTTAGTTTGCAAATACTGATCTTGAAAAAAATACTAATGCTAAAATACTAATTTCGCTGCAGCAGAGTCCCATGATGTCTCTGCCGCTGAAATCCCCATTCTGGCATTTTTTCAGAAAGGCTAGTCATGTCTATTCTTTTTGCGGATTCTGCATGGAAATACATTGCCATCTATGAGACGGCACATTTCTGATGGGTCCTAGCGTCTGTCGGATAATTCATCGTGTTTTCCGGACAGACATTTCACACATTTAACTACCGTGTGAACATACCCTCAATCTGGTAAAGCAGCATTTCCCCATTCAAATTAAAAGGGGTTATCCAGGAAAAAACTTGTTTTTATTTATCAACTGGCTCCAGAAAGTTAAACAGATTTGTAAATTAATTATATTAAAAAATCTTAATCCTTTCAGTACTTATGAGCTTCTGAAGTTAAGGTTGTTCTTTTCTGTCTAAGTGCTCTCTGATGACACGTGTCTCGGGAGACGCCCAGTCTAGAAGAAAATCCCCATAGCAAACCTCTTCTAAACTGGGCGTTTCCCGAGACACGTGTCATTAGAGAGCACTTAGACAGAAAAGAACAACCTTAACTTCAGAAGCTCATAAGTACTGAAAGGATTAAGATTTTTTTAATAGAAGTAATTTACAAATCTGTTTGACTTTCTGGAGCCAGTTGATATATATAAAAAAAAGTTTTTTCCTGGAATACCCCTTCAACCCCTTAACGACGCAGGACGTATATTTACGTCCTGCGCCGGTTCCCGCGATATGAAGCGGGATCGCGCCGCGATCCCGCATCATATCGCGTGGGTCCCGGCGCTAATCAACGGCCGGGACCCGCGGCTAATACCACACATCGCCGATCGCGGCGATGTTCGGTATTAACCCTTTAGAAGCGGCGGTCAAAGCTGACCGCCGCTTCTAAAGTGAAACTGAAAGTATCCCGGCTGCTCAGTCGGGCTGTTCGGGACCGCCGCGGTGAAATCGCGGCGTCCCGAACAGCTGATCGGACACCGGGAGGGCTCTTACCTGCCTCCTCGGTGTCCGATCGACGAATGACTGCTCCGTGCCTGAGATCCAGGCAGGAGCAGTCAAGCGCCGATAATGCTGATCACAGGCGTGTTAATACACGCCTGTGATCAGCATAGGAGATCAGTGTGTGCAGTGTTATAGGTCCCTATGGGACCTATAACACTGCAAAAAAAAAGTAAAAAAAAAGTGTTAATAAAGGTCATTTAACCCCTTCCCTAATAAAAGTTTGAATCACCCCCCTTTTCCCATAAAAAAAATAAAACAGTGTAAAAAAAATAAATAAATAAACATATGTGGTATCGCCGCGTGCGTAAATGTCCGAACTATAAAAATATATCATTAATTAAGCCGAACGGTCAATGGCGTACGCGCAAAAAAATTCCAAAGTCCAAAAAAGCGTATTTTGGTAACTTTTTATAACATTAAAAAATGAATAAAAAGTGATCAAAAAGTCAGATCAAAACAAAAATCATACCAATAAAAACTTCAGATCACAGCGCAAAAAATGAGTCCTCATATCGCCCCATACGTGGAAAATTAAAAAAGTTATAGGGGTCAGAAGATGACATTTTTAAACGTATAAATTTTCCTGCATGTAGTTATGATTTTTTCCAGAAGTGCGACAAAATCAAACCTATATAAGTAGGGTATCATTTTAACCGTATGGACCTACAGAATAATGATAAGGTGTAATTTTTACCGAAATATGCACTGCGTAGAAACGGAAGCCCCCAAAAGTTACAAAATGGCGTTTTTTTTTCGATTTTGTCGCACAATGATTTTTTTTCCCGTTTCGCCGTGCATTTTTGGGTAAAATGACTAATGTCACTGCAAAGTAGAATTGGTGCCGCAAAAAATAAGCCATAATATGGATTTTTAGGTGGAAAATTGAAAGGGTTATGATTTTTAAAAGGTAAGGAGGAAAAAACGAAAGTGCAAAAACGGAAAAACCCTGAGTCCTTAAGGGGTTAAGCCTATGGACTGCAGTACTGTCCACAGCTAGCGGTTGCACTGTTTCTGATAAAACAAGCAGACTCTATCCTGTGGATAGTAAATACCTTTTTTAGAATACTCCTTTAGGCTACCCCTAGTAGTGGTTACCATATTGTATAATTTCTCTCCAATGCCTTCTAAGGCCATTATTTTATTTGAAACTTGCAAAACAGTGTGCACATTACATTGTTTTTTTGCAAGAGATATCTATGGCATATTAGAGAGTTAGTCCATAAAAGACTAAGGCTAGGCTGGGTTCACATAGTGAACCCTGCCTAAAACTCGCCACAACTTATGCCACAACTAATGTAAAAAGTGAATTGTTTGGCATTAGTTGTTTACAATCCGGCATTCATTAATTGTGCAATACGTGGTTAGAAGTTTTCCCCATCCGGTGCCCATGTAGCATGTGGCACCACCCGGCGACCAACTTCTCTCGTCCAAATGAATGGAATCAGATTTGAAATTAGTTTGCCTCTGGTGCTTTTTCTATAGCTTCTGAGGGTAACGCAACCAGATGCCAGACATATGTGAATTGGGGTCAATATGTCATATGAAGGGAGTCCAGATCTTGTAGGCCCCTAATTCTATTAGGTTTTGACAATGTGTTCTGTCCAACAAGTTTTCCAACAGGGTCTGATTTTGGTGACAGTCCTATTAACCAAGTCACAAAGGTAGGGTACGTACAGACAAACAACACCCAATGTGACCATCTCAGGGGTATTCCCAGGCAGGCCTTGTCTTAATTTTGGCTTTTCAAATGTTAAAAAGTAGGAAACAAGGATTATGGAACGTGCTTCTGTCCAGGGGTGGACTAGGGATAAAAACAGCCCTGGAAAAAAATCGCATACCAGCCCCACAGCACTGTGTCAGCCAACCAATCCACCAGTGATGCGCGCAGGCGTATCGCTTTACCTGGTGCTATACATATATATATTCTAGTATAGAAAAACACGGTAACCCGCAATAACTGCAAGGCTTAAGCCAGACGACTCCGCTTTGCATCCTCCAACAGACCCGATTCCAGACTTTCTGCAGGGCACTCAGTATTTATATTCTACTTTGCCAAATGTTTCAATGAAATGGAGCCAGCGTCAGAGACCCATAGTCAAAATCATAGTCCACAGATTAAAAAAGAAAAATGGTGCAGCACTCCATTATATGGTGGCAATTATATGGTGAACAAAAGCACTGCATGTAGAAATCCAGTTTATTGAGACCAATATTACCAATAAGAACAGTATACAAGGAGGAAATGTTATCACCATGCATATTACCATCATACTGTTACTGACCAAAATCCTGTATGCTGAGACCAATATTGCCAATCATACCAGTATACAAGGAGAAATAAGGTACCGCGGAATACGGCAGCAGACGGTTTTTAAATGCGCCCACCAGTAGTAGGTAAGCAGGTAGGTAAATAAGTTAATAGGTATTAAGGAAAGTAGGTTAGCAGGTAGGTAGCTAGATAAATAGCTATGTGGGTATGTAGTTATATTGGGGATTGGTAGGTTGGTAGCCAGGTAGCTAACTATGTAGGTAGATCGATAGCTAGGTAGGTGGGTAGCCAGATAGTAAGGTAAATAGCTAATTAGGTAAATAGGAAGGTAGCTAGATAAGTAGGTAAGGATGTAGGTAGCCAAGTAGCTATGTAGATAGGTAGGCACATAGGTAGGTAAGTAGGTAAATGAGTAGGTAGGTAGGTAATAATGTTGTTAGGTAGGTAGATTGGTAGCCATCTTGTGAGGTAGATAGCCATGAAGCCAGGTAGGGAGCCATGTAGTGAGGTAGGTATCCATGTAGGTAGCAATAAAGCCAGGTAGGTAGCCATGTAGTGAGGTAGGTAGCCATGAAGTCAGGTAGGTAGCCAAGTAGGAAGCCATGTAGTCATGCTGGTAGTTCTGAAGCCAGTTAGGTAGCCATGAAGCCAGGTAGGTAGCAGGGTAGGTATAACTATGTTGGTAGTTATAAAGTCATGTAGGTAGACAGCATCCCAACTCCCAAGCCAGCAAGCTAACCCCCAACCCCCCAGACAACCTCCCAAAAGAGGTCCCCATACCATTCAATAATAATAATAATACTATATATATAGAAGAAGGAAGCTAAAAAGAAGACAACACCTTTCTCAAGTCACGTACATTAAATAGGTTAATGTTTTTGCCAAGATGTACAACATATAAAAAGTTTTTTATTCTGACAGTGCCAGTTTAAGTTAAAGGCATTAGCTCACACTTGGCATACGTTTTTAAGGAATACATTGTATTTGAAGTTCAGAGAAGAATAAACAAGTGCTATGAAAGAGTCCTGATAGAATGGGGAAATGTATGGTCCCCTGGAGAGACCAGACTTCTAGCTTTGCTTGCTCCTTTATTCCATAATCAAAAAGGCTTCCAAAAGCATTAGATGTCCTTATGAAAGGCTTGTACTCTGCTTCATTTTATTTGTTGTTGTATTATTTCTTTGTTTTTTGAAATGTTGGTGTTTTAACCAGGCGTATAGAGATAGGCAATATAACATAAGAGACAAAGGCGGTGAGGAAAGATATCTTGGTCAAGGTTACTAAGTCACCTTCTAAGTAGGGGACTTCCAGATGATTGGGGGAACAACCAATAGTACTGTATGTTCATGGGGTATACTTATAACTTGGATTATAATGTGTAATTCATGTGAAATCTTTCTCTCTTTGTTTTCGAAGGAAATCCAAATAGTTGATCCTACAGTGTGGATTTGAAGTCCATGTCAAGGAATTAATATAAGAGATATATATTGATTATTGTTGTTTTTTTTTTTTTTTTTTTTTTACTGCATGTGAACCACAGCTAGTAGCCACATTTGAATTAACTCTATTGAATGGGGCTCATAGAGAGCAGTGATATTGACACATACATGAGGTGTGGAAGGGCAGGCTAAGATGGCCTGATCTAGCACGTGTGTTGTGTGGCAATAACAACTTACAGTTCGTGAAGCCAGAGTAGCGTTGACCTCCACATTCCAAGGGTAGTAGCTTCCTGGGCCAAGCGTTTCTGTGGGTAATAAGGACCACAGATGTAGGGTTACAGAACTACAAATTTTTAATCAGGAACTTGCAAAATATAAAGGGATAGTTCAAACAGTAGTGCAAAGTTCGCTGGAGTTTGCTGCAGGGATTTTAGTTGCTTCAGGGCACTATGTGACTTGTAGTCCTTGCTGACTACCTGACTTCTTGCTTGCTTAATTATGTTTAGACTGTACAGACGGGTTGCTTAACTTCTAAGAGACATAGGAGCTGACAGATACTGACTCTCCTCTACACATTGTTTTACAGTTCTACACAATAATTTTTTGAATATACAATGCATTTTAACCACAGCTGAGAGGACAGCGGGAGGGGCCTTACTGTGCTCCACGCTGTCCAATCAGCGTTTGATTGCTCATAGCCTGAAATCTAGGCTTGAGCAATCAAGCGCAGAAAACACTGATCAATGCATTCCTATGGCAATGCATTGAACAGTGCCTGCAATCAGTATATGCAGTGGTATAGCCCCTAAAGGGGGCTATAACACTGCATAAAAAACTTTTTTTAAAGTTAGTAAATGTGATTTAACCCCTTCCATAATTAAAATCCGAATCACCCCCTTTTTCCCATTTAAAAAAAAAAGTGTGTAAATAAAAATAAAAACTTCAGTTCACGGTGCAAAAAATGAGCCCTGACAACGCCCTGTTTGTGGAAAAATAAAAAAGTTATAGGGGTCAGAAGATGACAATTTAAAACGTATAAATTTTCTTGCATGTAGTTATGATTTTTTACAGAAGTAATATAGAATCAAACCTATATAAGTAGGGTATCATTGTAATCGTATGGACCTACAGAATAAAGATAAGGTGTCATTTTTACCGAAAAATCTACTGCATAGAAACAGAAGCCCCCAAAAGTTACAAAATGGTGTTTTTTCTTCAATTTTGTTGCACAATGATTTTATTTTCTGTTTCTCTGTAGATTTTTGAGTAAAATGACTGAAGTCATTACAAAGTAGAATTGGTAACACAAAAAATAAGTCATCATATGGATTTTTGGGTGCAAAATTGAAAGGGTTATGATTTTTTAAATGTACGTAGGAAAAAACTAAAGTGCAAAAACTGAAAAATGCTTTGTCCTTAAGGGGTTAAACTTTAAACTATGCCCCTTAATTTTTTTTATTTTTTTTTTGTGGGGGGGGTTAAACTCCTAGATTAGATGGTCTAAGTCCATTTAATTTTTTTAGTTCTATTTTGTTGCTTACTTCCCATTAAATCTTACTTGTTTGGTTTGGCACATGCTATTGATGATTTGTATTCTATATCCATGTTTTTTTGTTGTTGTTTTTTTTTTAACTCGGAGTATGTGCGACACATTTTCCCGTACGACACAAAAAAAACCTGTGCGACAAAAAATGAGCCAACACGTGCTACACATTAGTAAATCAGCTCCCAGAAAAAGAGGAGTGAAATCTAAAACACTCCAGAAAGAACACTCGGATTTTAATAAATCAGGGCCAATGTGTGTGTGTGTGTGTGTGTATGTGTGTGTGTGTATATGTGTGTGTGTATATGTGTGTGTATATGTGTGTGTATATGTGTGTGTATATGTGTGTTTATGTGTGTGTGTATATGTGTGTGTGTGTGTGTATGTGTGTGTATATGTGTGTGTGTATATGTGTGTGTGTATGTGTGTGTGTTTATGTGTGTGTGTGTATTTCCAGCTTCACGTCCAGACGGCTAATGATATTATCATGAAACTTGGCACACTTATATGTTACTTATATGTCAAAAACCAACCTAGGATAGGTAAATTAACCTTTACTCACCCCCATTTGCCAGGGGCGGGGTTTTTGTTTCCCATGCAACTCTATGGGAAATGTCTGGGTTTTTGTTTCCCATGCAAATCTATGGGAAAAGTATGTTTCCTCATAACTTCCGTACGGCTGGAGATATTTCAATAATTCCTGGTACACATATTACTTATATGTCAAATAAAAAGATATGATAGTTAAATTAACCCTTACCGACACCCTTATATAAAAGATGGGTTTTTGTTTCAAGTCCCATGCAAGTATATAGGACTTCCAGTACCTTACTCCACAAGCTCCGCTCTGCATCTCCTGGGGAATGTGTCAGTCCAGCTTGCAAGCCACACCCCGTCTCATAAAGACATACCCAGTGTTTAAGCCCCAGACCTTTTATTCTTTACCCTTTGTTTGCATTGGTCTGGCTTGCAAATAGGTAGGGATGAGGACAGGATATGAGGTCGGGATATGAGGACAGGATATGAGGAGGTCGGGATATGAGGACAGGATATGAGGACGGGATATGAGGGCGGGATATGAGGTCGAGATATGAGGATGGGATATGAGGACGGGATATGAGGTCGGGATATGGGAATGAGATATGAAAACGGGATATAAGGTCGGGATATGAGGACAGGAGATGAGGTTGAGATATGAGGACGGGATATGAGGACCGGATATGAGGATGGGATGTGAGGTCGAGATAGGAGGATGGGATAGAAGGTCAGGTTATGAGGACGGGATACGAGTTCGGGATATGCTAACGGGATATGAGGACAGGATATGAGGTCAAGATAGGAGGTCGGGATAGGAGGTCATGATAGGAGGTCGGGATATGAGGATGGGATATGAGGGCGAGATGAGGTCGAGATATGAGGACAGGATATAAGGACGGGATATGAGGTCGAGATATGAGGACGGAATATGAGGTCAAGATATGAGGACGGCATATGAGGTCGAGATATGAGGACGGGATATGAGGTCGAGAAATGAGGACGGGATATGGGAATGGGATATGGCAATAATATATGAGGACGGGATATGAAGTCAAAAGCTTCCTCCTTTGTTGATTTCCCTCCCCAACAGGGATTAGGAAGGAAAATCCGAGCAATGCCGGGTACTCAGCTCGTAATAAAATAAAATAAAAGTGATCAGAAATTAACATACACACAAAAGTACGAATATAAACTAAAGATCAAAATCATGGCACAAAAATTGAGCTGACACATATACATCCCTGTATATGGAAAAAAGGGGGTCACAAAATGGACATTTTAAACATGCTTATTTTTTTTTTGTTTAACTTAAATAAAAAAATATAATTAAACAATAGAAAAGCATGTAACCATGGGTATAATTTTAATCATATTTACCTACAGATTAAAGGCAACATGTCAGTTTTACTGTAAAGTGTACTGCGTAAAGAGGGGGGAAAAAACCCTATAAGTTGAAAAATTACAGTTTTCTTCTTAATTTGATGCCACAAATAATACATTTTGTGTCATGCTGTACATTTTATGGTAAAATGAAAGATTTAAAAAGTACAATTGGCCATGCAAAAAACTAGCCCTAAAAGGCGAGAAGGAAAAAACGCTAAAATAGTGGGAGTTAGCCTAGCACAGCATTGATCAGTGTTATTGGCACTCTGCTTATACAGACTGCCGAGGCTCCCTGTTTATTCAGAGAGCTGATCTGACACCAAGGCAGGTGAGGGCTCTCTGTCCGTCATGTCAGCTGATCGGAACCCCGCTTGTAAGCATGCTTTATACACCTTGACCCATACATGTACACCCTGTGTCATTAGGGTGTAGAGTTAAATCCTGTAAATCATTTTCCAGATTGATCTAAAGGTAGGCATTCATCCGAAATAGTTCAAGACAAATTTTACCTTGGAATTATCTGAAAGGCTGGAATTTTTAGAATCCAAATATTATGGAGGCATCAAGATGACAGGTACGCTTCGGCTCAGTGTTGGGTAACGTTGTGAGGCAGAAGGAATTATAATAAGGTTTTTTTTGTTGACCTTGAAGACCTTGAATTTGACAGGATATTAAAAATATTCAACTTTCTGAAAGGTTTACTATCCAAATACTGAATTGAATATATACCTGTTCATAGGGCATCTAGGTGAAATTATATTTAGAGGGAATGCAAATAAATAAATAACTAAGGCATAAAACATTTGAGGAATGGACTATGAGGTGAAGTCAATGCTACATTTATGCCCCCTCTTCCTTCTTTTTTACTGGCCCTTTGGTTGTCCACAAGTGGATGTACCTATTATTTTAGCATTATAATTTGCTTTATGTAAGAAGTGTAAGGGGTCAGATAATTCTCTGGTGGATGTAGATTTTGACATGATGGGTCCCAAAGTCTCAGCAGAAGAAAAGCCATTTGGAATGGACTATATAGCCAACTATTTGCCACTAGAAAGATAGTATCACAATTATGAGATTGGACAAGAGAGATTAGATTATGCTGTATCCTGCATGTACATTCACAAAGTATATAATGCACATGTTCTGTATAGATGGAGGATGGGCCTCAGAATCATTTTCTCTGGCGGGCTCAAGAAACCACAGTCCAATGCCAATTGCTAGGCTTCCCTACCAAGAACCCGAAGAACCTGTTTTTACTGTCAATGGGACGATGACATGTTTCATCAATGTAAATTGTGACATGGTGGTTCCATGTTTTAAATAAACTTTTGTTACTTAATAAAAAGAAAATCTAATTCGATGTTCCCTATAAAATGTAATCTATTTAATTGGATAAGCCATAAAAACATAGCTTGCCGACATGTTTGGAGCCTAAACTGCTTTAAATCAGAGTATTGCTATGACAACGAGTGTCAATGAATGTTCAAAATGCGTGAGTTCTAGCATGTTTTTTTGAACAACGGACACTAACAGATCCCTACAGATCCCATTGGCTTGAATGTGATCCATCTAGTTTTTCATCTGTGCTTTGCAGTATTTAGTTGGAGAAAATTATTTTTTTTCTCAGCTCAAGTCCTTAATTTCAGTCTGGTAAGAAGAAAGGTGATACCCAGCACTCACCAGTGATGCAGAGTGAAGATTTATTATGCCATAGTGTAGTACAAGGACGCGTTTTGGTAAATTACCGAATACTAAAACTCCCTAAAAAACATAATAAAAAAACAATATTACAGTGGAATCTCCCAGTGCTATTTAATTCCCCCTTAATTATCCATTGTGCAAATTTATCACCCCCTCTTTACCATCCCTCTTACCCCCTGTGGCACATCTTTTTTCCTTGATCCCATCTGTGCCTAAGGGTGGGATGATTTGGCACAGGGGGAGCAAAGTGGCACAGGGGGATAACGGGGGAGAAAATGACACAGGGGGTGGTAAAGAGGGGGTGATGAATTTGCACAAAGGACAATAAAGGGGGAATCATATAGCACAGGGGGGATCAAGGGGAAATGATGTGGCACAGGGGGTAATAAAGGGGGATGATTTGGCACAGGGGAAATAAAGTGGCACAGAGGGCAAATTATATGGTCGGTGGATGTACAGAAGCAGGAGACCACTGTATAAACAGCGGTCTTTTGCTCCTGTGCTGGGGCTGGGGGTGCAGCGGTGGCCAGGGCCCCCTGGGAGCCTGAGCCCCTTACTGATGTATTGGCCATATACCCCTCTGACTGTGGCCTTGTGTACAGGGTAGGACTGGCACATAAGCCTGGTTGTCCCCTATTGGGAGTGTTTTGTCCCCTATTGGATCCTAGGATATGTAAACTTTTGACTTTGCAGAAAGTAATAAAAATGCCTTAAAAATTATCTCTCTTTCCTTATTCTAGCATTTGGCAAATATAAATAATTTTAAAGGGGTTCTCCAGTTCTAAGATGCCTCTGGGGACCCTCGCTGGGGACCAGCTGGGGACCCTCGTGATCTTTCACACAGCACCCGTTACCATCAGCCCCCAGAGCATGTTCACTCCGGGTCTGATGACTGCCGATCATGGGGCCAGAGTATTGTGATGGGACACAGGGGTGGAGCGTGACATCACACGAGGGTGGAGCCGTGACGTCACAATACTCCGGCCCCGTGATTGGCAGTCATCAGACCCAGAGCTAACATGGGACTGATGGTAACTGGGTGCGGCGGGACCCCCCGTGATCAGGCATCTTATGCCCTATCCTTTGGATAGGGGATAAGATGTCTTAGCACCGAAGTACCCCATTAATAATACTAATTTACCTAAAACGGGTAAGGTTTATTCTGATTTCATGTGAAATAGTGAGAAAAACATGCATATGTGTCCCTTATTGGGAGTGTTTTGTCCCCTATAAGGAGTGTTTTGTCCCCTATAAGGTGTGTCCACATCCGCTATTGGGAGTGTCCCCTATTTTGAGGGTGCAAATACATTCGGTCTTATAGGACACTGTCGGGGAATTAAAAAACTGTATAGATATATATATATATATATATATATATATATATATGTATATATATGTGTGTGTGTGTGTGTGTGTGTGTGTAGCACCTATATTTCCCTTACAAATACTTTCTATCTGTTGCTCACTTGGTTTGTCATTCTGTGCTTTGGATGGGACATGTCCTTACTCTGCATGACTCCCTGAGTCTGCTGTGCTGTGTCTCTTCATCTAATCACTGCAGGCTGCTCTGTAACCCCCTCCTCTCTGTTTTCATACTGCAGCGTGATAGGACAGGAGTGAGCACTAAGAAGTGCTAGTCACACCCTCACTTCCTGGACATTGTCCCTGCCTGTGGACAAAGATGAAGCTGCAGCCAGTCAGTATAATGTTCTGGATGGTATGGGGTGGTTTTTCTTATATAAGCCAAGATTTCTAGAAAAAGAAAATACAATTTTTTTATGACGTACACTGCTCAAAAAAAATAAAAATAAAGGGACCACTTGTAACACAATGTAACTCCAAGTCAATGACACTTCTGTGAAATCACACTGTCGACTCAGTAAGCAACACTGATTGACAATTAATTTCACATGCTGTTGTGTAAATGGAACAGACAACAGGTGGAAATTATAGGCAATTAGCAAGACACCCCCCATAAAGGAGTGGTTCTGCAGGTGGTGACCATAGACCACTTCTCAGTTCCTATGCTTCTTGGATGATGTTTTGGTCACTTTTGAATGCTGGCGGTGCTTTCACTCTAGTGGTAGCATGAGACGGAGCCTACAACCCACACAAGTGGCTCAGGTAGTGCAGTTCTTCCAGGATGGCACATCAATGCGAGCTGTGGCAAGAATGTTTTCTGTGTCTGTCAGTGTAGTGTCCAGAGCATGGAGGCGCTACCAGGAGACAGGCCAGTACATCAGGAGACATGGAGGAGGCCGTAGGAGGGCAACAACCCAGTAGCAGGACCGCTACCTCCACTTTTGTGCAAGGAGGAGCACTGCCAGAGCCCTGCAAAATGACCTCCTGCAGGCCACAAACATGCATATGTCCACTCAAACTTTCATAAACAGACTCCATGAGGGTGATATGAGGGCCCGACGTCCACAGGTGAGGGTTGTGCTTACAGCACAACACCATGCAGGACATTTGGCATTTGCCAGAGAACATCAAGATTGGCAAATTTGCCACTGGCGCCCTGTGCTCTTTACAGATGAAAGCAGGTTCATACTGAGCACATGTGACAGACATTGCAGAGTCTGGAGACGCCGTGGAGAACGTTCTGCTGCCTGCAACATCCTCCAGCATGACCGGTTAGGGGGTGGGTCAGTATTGGTGTGGGGTGGCAATTCTTTGGGGGGGCCCCACAGCCCTCCATGTGCTTGCCAGAGATAGCTTGACTGCCATTAACCCCTTAAGGACACATGACGTACTGGAACGTCATGTGTCCACTCCCGATCTATAACGCGGGGCCACGGCGTGGCCCCGCGTCATAGCGGTTCGGGCCCGGCCTCTAACAACGGCCGGGACCCGTGGCTAATAGCGCGCGGCATTGATCGATGTGCCGCGCGCTATTAACCCTTTAGACGCGGCGTTCAAAGTTGAACGCCGCGTCTAAAGTGAAACCGAAAGCATGCCGGCTAGCTCAGTGGGCTGTTCGGGATAGCCGCGGTGAAATCGCGGCATCCCGAACAGCTGACAGGACAGCGGGAGGGCCCCTACCTGCCTCCTCGCTGTCCGATCGCCGAATGACTGCTCAGTGCCTGAGATCCAGGCATGAGCAGTCATGCGGCAGAATCATCGATCACTGGTTTCTTATGAGAAACCAGTGATCAATGTAAAAGATCAGTGTGTGCAGTGTTATAGGTCCCTATGGGACCTATAACACTGCAAAAAAAAAGTGCAAAAAAAAAGTGAATAAACATCATTTAACCCCTTCCCTATTAAAAGTTTGAATCACCCCCCTTTTCCCATAAAAGAAAAAACACAGTGTAAATAAAAATAAAAATAAACATAAATGGTATCGCCGCGTGCGGAAATGTCCGAATTATAAAAATATATCGTTAATTAAACCGCACGGTCAATGGCGTGCGCGCAAAAAAATTCCAAAGTCCAAAATAGTGCATTTTTGGTCACTTTTTATATCATGAAAAAATGAATAAAAAGCGATCAATAAGTCCTATCAATGCAAAAATGATACCGTTAAAAACTTCAGATCACGGCGCAAAAAATGAGCCCTCATACCGCCCCATACACGGAAAAATAAAAAAGTTATAGGGGTCAGAAGATGACAATTTTAAACGTATAAATTTTTCTGCATGAAGTTATGATTTTTTCCAGAAGTGCGACAAATTCAAACCTGTATAAGTAGGGTATCATTTTAATCATATGGACCTACAGAATAAAGGTAAGGTGTCATTTTTACCGAAAAATGTACTACGTAGAAACGGAAGCCCCCAAAAGTTACAAAATGGCGTTTTTTTTTTCAATTTTGTCTCACAATGATTTTTTTTCCCGTTTCACCGTAGATTTTTGGGCACAATGACTGACGTCATTACAAAGTAGAATTGGTGGTGCAAAAAATAAGCCATCATATGGATTTTTAGGTGCAAAATTGAAAGAGTTATGATTTTTTAAAGGCAAGGAGCAAAAAACGAAAATGCAAAAACGGAAAAACCCCCGGTCCTTAAGGGGTTAAGTACCGAGATGAAATCCTCAGACCCCTTGTGAGGCCATATGCTGGTGCGGGTGGCCCCTGGTTCCTCCTAATGCAAGACAATGCTATACCTCATCTAGCTGGAGTGTGTCACCAGTTCCTGCAAGAGGAAGGCATTGATGCTATGGACTGGCCTGCCCGTTCCCCAGACCTTAATCAGACTGAGCACAACTGGGACATCATGTCTCTCTCCATCCACCAACATTGCACCACAGACTGTCCAGGAGTTGGTGAATGCTTTAGTCCAGGTCTGGGAGGACATTCCTCAGGAGACCATCTGCCACCTCATCAGGAGCATGCCCAGGCATTGTAGGGAGGTCTTAATGGCACGTGGAGGCCAACTTCTTAGTAAGAGCTCTTCTCTAGTAAAGGGGTACTCCGGGGAACTAAACCCACAGCCCATCCTTTCCCTCTTATCAACCTATTTAACTGTCTAAATATAATTAATTAGCTATACAGAGCAGTTTTCCCTCTTTGGTTGTCACTACATGCATGAAGTGAGGAAAGGACATTATCCAGCCATCCACTGTGTCTCTGTCCAAATCCCTCACTAAAAGCATCCCCCACCATCCTGAGAGACACAGACCAAGTGGTTTCTGCCCTGCACTGATGAATCATGTTTTTTTGCGCTGAAAACTGGGAAGTGTGTGCAGCCTTAGCCAATCAGACACTGAACCTCTCTGCTGCTCAGAGCAGGAGGGTGGGGGCTGCTTTCAGAGAGTGAGCTAGCTTGCAGAGCTGCAATGATTGCTTTGAGATGTAAGCAATGGGACCGAAGGGTGGAAAATAAATATCAAGCAGTATACATATATATATATATATATATATATTTAAATGATTATTATTTTTTTTTACTTCCCTCGAGTACACCTTTAAAAAAATGATTGGATCTCTATAGTCTAAAGACTATTGGTAAGCAGCAGCTCATACATGTTGCAAAACTCTAAGCAATCTAGACCTCTAAGCAATCTGGTGACAAATATTTGCCAATTTTTTTCGTTGTTCTAAATGATGTTTTCTATATTCTATTTCGACAGATGTTCGCAGGAGAACAATATTTGAATATCACAGGGTGGAACTTGAAATGTCTAAGATTACCAACTACTCTGCAGTCGAGATGCTGCCTCTTCCAAGTGAGTGAGCCGTTCACCGGGTAATATGTCACCACCGGAAGGACACTTCACTCCATTGACTTAATGAGCTGTGAAGTGGCTCAGAGTTTGAAGAAATATCCTAATGGAATAAATGTCTAAGAAAACATATAGGTTGTGTATATCATCCGAGGAATAGGCAACCACAACATATATTATACCGTCTCTTACTCAATCCTATATGCTTTATGTATCTTATCATTATATAAATGAAGGCAGTCATGCCATTTGGGGATTGCTTTATGGATTCATGTTGTGACAAGTATGGAAGGAGAGAGTCGGTGAAGCAATGTGAGTGCAATATAATATTTTTGCCGCTTTGAGCTGACGGATGTTTCTATATTTACTATAATATAATCATAGAAAGTAAACAACAATGTTTCATGGAATCAATTGTAAATATCTTTAGGCTTCGAAAACACAAAAGAATATTCTATATTAGTGGTCTCCAAACTGTGGGCAACAAAAAACACTATATATGATTACACAGTAGTAACACTGAAGGTAGAGAAGGGGTGCCAGATTTTAAACCCATTTTGAGCCCATAAAAGATACTTTTCCTATGCCTCCCCCCCCCCCCCCATACAGCTGCTGTTACCTCTTCCATCTTCAGTATACAGTAGACAGGTAACATAGTAAGGCTCCTTTCACACTAGTGATTTCTCCGTTATTGAAGTTCCGTCGCATGTTCCATCACGATTTTCGCCGAAAACCGTCCGTTACAAAATCCCTGACGGCCGAGACTAAATCGCATTGCATCCTATGGGATTTTGTAACTGCCCGTTTGCACCCGTATATGCCCGTAATACATTACGGACGTTATACAGTGACGGGACATCGTGGCGGAAAAATTACTGCATGCAGTAATTTTTCCGCCACGATGTCCCGTCACTGTATAACGTCCGTAATGAATTATGGGCATATACGGGTGCAAACGGGCAGTTAAAAAATCCCGTAGGCTGCAATGCGATTTAGTCTCGGCCGTCAGGGGTTTTGTAACGGCCGGTTTTCGGCGAAAATCGTGACGGAACATGCGACGGAACTTCAATAGCGGAGAAATCGCTAGTGTGAAAGGAGCCTTACATAGTAACATAGTTCATAAGGTTGAAAAAAGACTAGAGTCCATCAAGATCAACTTATAACCCTAATAAGTCCCTATTGAGTTGAGTTGATCCAGAGGAAGGCAAAAAACCCTCATGCTAGAGGTAAAAATTCCTTCCCGACTCCAAATATGGCAGTCAGAATAAATCCCTGGATCAACATTCTGTCCCTATAAATCTAGTATACATAACCAGCGATGTTATTACTCTCCAAAAATGCATCCAGCCCCTTTTTGAACTCTATTACAGAGTTCACCATGACCACCTCCTCAGGCAGAGAATTCCACAGTCTCACTGCTCTCACAGTAAAGAATCCCCATCTGTGCTGGTGTAGAAACCTTCTTTCCTCTAGAAGTAGAGGATGACCCCTTGTTATAGATACAGTCCTGGGTATAAATACATGGGAGAGATCTCTGTACGGTCCCCTGATATATTTATACATAGTTATTAGGTCTCCCCTAAGCCACATTTTTTCTAAACTATATAACCCTAATTCTGATAATCTTTCTGGGTACTGTAGTCCTCCTATTCCCCGTATTACTCTGGTTGCCCGTCTTTGAACCCTCTCCAGCTCCGCTATATCTTTCTTGTACACTGGTGCCCAGTACTGTACACAGTATTCTATGTGTGGTCTGACTAGTGATTTATACAGCGGTAAAATTATTTTCTTGTCGTGGTCATCTATGCCCCTATTGATGCACCCCATGATTTTATTAGAGTTGGCAGCAGCTGCCCAACACTGCTCACTACAGCTAAATGTACTGTTAACTAAGACTCCTAAGTCCTTTTCCATGTCAGTCGTCCCAAGTGTTCTCCCATTTAATACATAATTCCAGCCCAGATTTTTCGTCCCCATGTGCATTACCTTACATTTATCAGTGTTGAACCTCATCTGCCACTTCCCAGCCCTAACCTCCAACCTATTCAGATCCATTTGTAACAGTGCACTGTCCTCTAATGTGTTTACCGCTTTACAGAGTTTAGTGTCATCTACAAAGATTGCTACTTTACTATTCAACCCCTCTTCAAGGTCATTAATGAATGTATTAAATAGAACAGGACCCAAGACTGACCCCTGTGGTACCCCACTAGTAACAGTCATCCTATCAGAATAAGTACCATTAGTAACCACCATCTGTTTCCTAACACTGAGCCAGTTACTTACCCACTTACACACATTTTCCCCCAGCCCAAACCTTCTCATTTTATGCACCAACCTTTTATGTGGAACCGTATCAAATGCTTTGGAAAAATCCAGATATACGACATCCAGCGATTCCCCCTGGTCCAGTCTGGAGCTCACCTCCTTGTAAAAGCTGATAAGGTTAGTTTGACAGGACCAATGGACCAATCCCTCATAAATCCATGCTGATACGGGGTCATACATTTATTTTTATCAAGATATTCCAAAATAGCATCTCTCAAACAATTTACATACAACAGAGGTTAAACTAACAGGTCTATAATTCCCGGGGTCACCTTTTGATGTTGGTGAGTGAGCTTTGTCTACCTGCTGCAATAACATAGTCTCTGCTAATTTAAGGCATTCCAAACACAGCACCACTCACGTGCCTAGGCTGTGTCTGGAACTGCAGCTTTAAAGGGGTATTCCAGGCCAAAACTTTTTTTTTTATATATATCAACTGGCTCCGGAAAGTTAAACAGATTTGTAAATTACTTCTTAATCCTTCCAATAGTTATTAGCTTCTGAAGTTGAGTTATTGTTTTCTGTTTAACTGCTCTCTGACGACTCACGTCCCGGGAGCTGTGCAGTTCCTATGGGGATATTCTCCCATCATGCACAGCTCCCGGGACGTGACATCATCATTGAGCAGTTAGACAGAAAACTTCAGAAGCTAATAACTATTGGAAGGATTAAGATTTTTTAAAAGAAGTAATTTACAAATCTGTTTAACTTTCCGGAGCCAGTTGATATATATAAAACAAGGTTTTGCCTGGAATACCCCTTTAAGTTAAAAGAGAACTACAGATTATAAAAATTGTCCCCCATACTGCAGGCAGTTAAAAAATAAAGATGTACATACCTTGCTTCGCTCCCCCGGGGCCTCCAGTAACCGGCTCCGGTCTCCGCCGCGATCCTCTTCCTGGTTGCTGGTGGTCGGCGAGTCATAATGCGCTCAGCCGATCACCGGCCGCAGTGAAGTCCTGACTCGGCCGGCGATAGGCTGAGTGGCAGTGTGAGAACGCTTCAAGACACAAAATTCTTCAATACACCGGCACCTGCTGACGGGGCCAAAAAGTTCACACTGCCACTCAGCCTATCGCCGGCCGAGCTGGGACTTCACTGCGGCCGGTGATTGGCTGAGTGCAGTATGACTCGCCGACCACCAGCAACCAGGAAAAGGATCGCGGCGGAGACCGGAGCCGGTAACCGAAGGCCCCGGGGGAGCAAAGCAAAGAATGTTCATCTTTATTTTCTTACTGCCGGCAGTATGGAGGACAATTTTTATGTTCTGGAGTTCTCCTTTAATAGCGGTGAGCTGCAATACCAGGCACAGCCCGTTGACAAGAGTGCTGTTTTTTTTAAGGAAAAAAAGCCAGCCATGTGTTTCTTATCTTGACTGATTCTGTTTCAGTGCAGCTTAAAAAAAAAAATTCAAACCAACTGTTTCCAGAAAGTTATACAAATTTGTAAATTACTATTTAAAAATCTTAATCCTTCCAGTACTTATCAGGTTGTGTAGTTGTTTCCAGTCTGACCACAGCGCTCTCTGCTGTCACCTCTATTCCTGTCAGAAACTGTCCAGAGCAGGAGAGGTTTGCTTTTGGGGATTTTCTTCTACTCTGGACAGTTCCTGACATGGACAGAGGTTTCAGCTGAGAGCACTGTGCTCAGACTGGAAAGAACTACACAACTTCCTCTCGAGCATACAGCAGCTGGGAGCATTAAGATTTTTTAATAAAAGTAATTTACAAATCTGTATAACTTTCTAGAGCCAGAGGATATGAAAACATTTGTTTTCCACTGGAGTACCCCTTTTAGTCAGGCTGTCACTTTTATGTTAAAGGGGTACTCCGGCCCTGAGACATCTTATCCTCTATCCAAGGGATAGAGGATAAGATGTCTCACCGCGGGGGTCCCGCCGCTGGGGATCCCCGCAATCTTGTATTCGCTACCTACCTGTTTGAGCTGCACGCTGCGGTGCCAGCTCACAAACAGCCGGGTGGCAACCACGGGGCTGGAGTAACGTGATGTCACGACTCTGCCCCCCGTGTGTCACCCCCCCGCTATGCAAGTCTATGGGAGGGGGCGTGACGGCCGTCACGCCCCCTCCCATAGACTTGCATAGCGGGGATGGGGGGTGACGTCACACGGGGGCGGAGTCGTGATGTCACGATACTCCAGCCCCGTGGTTGCCACCCGGCTGTTTGCGAGCTGGCACCGCAGCGTGCAGCTCAAACAGGTAGGTAGCGAATACAAGATTGCGGGGGTCCCCAGCGGCTGGACCCCCGCGGTGAGACACCGTATCCCCTATCCTTCGGAAAGGGGATAAGATGTCTCAGAGCCGGAGTACCCCTTTAATTCCCATCACTATCTTATGTAGATTGGAAAACCAGGTGGACAGTGTAGGAAGTATAAAAAGATGCATTATCCACGATCTTTTAAAATAACATTGTAAAGATGAATACAATCCCAGGTCCCCTCCGTAGTGAGGTAATAAAGCTGTCATAAATATACCTTGAATTGTAGCACAGTCATGTCGAGGGATATTGAGAATATTTTATATAGAGAAGATATTCTGGCCGGTGTGCGCTGTGACTGAGCGATTCCAAGGAGCGATCACAGGGTGGAAAGTAACATTTCCCTGTTATTGTTTTCACTTGGGTGGATATAACGGCACATAGCATAATATGGCAGCTTTCTTTCGCAAAATTGCTAGCCATAAGGAGGATGCAAATTGTAAAAATAAAACCAGTCAAAGATGTTATGATTTTATAGAATTGAGCTGGAATTTATGCCAGAGCTTTCACTGTAATTGTACCCATTGGCTAAAACAAATGCAATCTCTATTGTTTACTGAAAAGAAAGAAAATATTAACTGAATAGAATAAGAAACATAACAATACATTGTAATAATCTGAGATCATGTAGAATAAAATATATGGGAGAGACAGAAAAAAAAAAAAGGAAATGTTTATATTACAACTCGGAAATAGTATTATGAAATGCTGTTCTGCCAGACAAAATAGAAAACTTACAGATATGTGAAAGAATTAGATAGATAGATTAAATAGATATGAGAGATAGATAGATAGATTTGAGAGATATATTAGATAGATAGATAGATAGATAGATATAAGAAATGTAGATAGATAGATTAGAAAGATTAGATCAATAGATAGATAGATAGATATATAGATATTAGATAGATAGATAGATAGATAGATAGATATGAAATAGATAGATAAATATTAGATAGATAGATAAATAGATAGAATCCAATATAAAGCAGCACCTCCGAGTGCGTCTGTAGGTGGGTGCAGGCCCTTGAACCTCAGTGCTCCAGGCCATTTTAGATGAAGATGACTATAGGCAGCACACCAAAATTAGTGCAAAACTGAATTGTTTTTATTCCAAGGAATGAGACGTTTCGGCGATCTCACACCGCCATTTTCAAGTGATTTACAAGTGATACAAATGGGGTTTAAATACACTCCCCGTTCAGTGACATCACAATCATTAACATATCACATGACATTTTGTAAATAAAGTGCAAAACACATTATCAAACACTTAATCATACAATCAAAATAGTGCACATATACAATCACACAACGTGAACATATATTATACGTCCGATCTTGTGTATCTATCAAGATATAGTGATAACCACATTCCATAACTGCTCCAGTAATCAAGTGTAAACAGCGACGTAGTGTATAAAGTTAACCCCTTAAGGACGCAGCCCTTTTTCGCAATTCTGACCACCGTCACTTTACAAATTAATAACGCGAAAACGCTTTTACCGAATATTCTGATTCTGAGATTGTTTTTTCGTAACATATTCTACTTTATTTTGGTGGTAAATTTCGGCGTTAATTGAATCCTTTTTTGGTGAAAAATCCCAAAATTTCATGAAAATTTTTAAAATTTAGCATTTTTCTAACTTTGAAGCTCTCTAATTGTAAGGAAAATGGATATTCCAAATACATTTTATTTTTCTTCACAAATACAATATGTCCTCTTTATGTTGGCATCATAAAATGGACATATTTTTACTTTTTGAAAAAATTAGAGGGCTTCAAAGTAGAGCAGCAATTTTCAAAAATGTCATGAAAATTGCTAAATCTGAAGGGACAGATGTTACAGAACTACAACTCCCAGCATGCCTGGGCAGTCGAGGCATGCTGAGAGTTGTAGTTTGGCAACATCTGGAGGGCTACTGTTCGGGCACCACTGTAACCGTGGTCTCCAAACTGTGACCCTCCAGATGTTGCAAAACTACAACTCCCAGCATGCCCAGACAGCCTTTGGCTCTCTGGGCATGCTGGGAGTTGCAGTTTGGCCCCCCTAGTGGTTGCCACAGTAAAGATCGATTTACTTTCAATTACCCCCCCCCCACCACCACCCCACTGTCGATTCCCTACCTGATCAGGATCCTGCAGGCTCCAGCGAAGATGCCAGGTCCCCAGGCATCTTCTCCTGCAGGTACGGCCTCCATCTTCTTCCCAGAGCCCCTCGACATCCAGGGGCGGGCAGAACGGGGGGTTGCCAACCCCCTGTCCTGCGCTGCCATTGGTCAGAACTCCGTTCTGAGTAATGGCAGGGGATAGGAGTAGATCGCAGCTTTGCGATCTCACTCCAATCCTTTAGGCTGATCGGGGTTGTTGCTGACAACTCCGATCAGCCCTATTTTCCGGGTGATCGGGTCACCAGAGACCCGATCAGCCCGGAATTGGAGAAAATCGCATGTCTGAATTGACATGCAATTTTCTCCGATCGCCGACATGGGGGGGTCTCAGGACCCCCCTGGGTGATGTGCCAGGGTGCCTGCTGAATGATTTCAGCAGGCATCCGGCTCCGGTCCCCAACCGGCTAGCGGTGGGGACCGGAATTCCCACGGGCGTATGGATACGCCCTGCGTCCTTAAGGACTCGGAATGCAGGGCGTATCCATACGCCCTGCGTCCTTAAGAGGTTAAAAACATTACCGGGTCAAGCAGTCCCGTCCGCACACTGACCTCCTGACAAGCGCGCCATATACCGCAAGCCTGTGTCTCACATGGGACGCCGGGGCTTACTTCCACTTTCTCCGGAACTCTACCAATCACAGTGATGGCGTCCCTGTAGTCATGGAAACCGCCTAGACCTTCAGTCCGGCAGTGACGTGCACCTCGCGGCCAGGCTCCGTGGCACCCAGCGCATGCTCAATAGGTACAATAGTGATCCTTAGTGCCATCTTTATTAAGGGTATCTCAGGTAAGTATTAAATATATCTAATGGCAAAATACTGGCAAAGTATACCGCTACTCAAATAAGGTATAGAGAACCTCCAATTATTAGGAAGGTTTTCATGCACTTCTCCATTATATTACCCTGCAAGCAAAAGTACATTCACAGGCCTAGACACTGCACTCTGTTACTTATAAGCCAGTTCTGGGCGCATCTTATAGCATCCATAGGACCCCCAAGCTTCTCCCTTTCAGATTAGTGAATTCTCACCTTCTGATAGACAGGGTCCTCCACCAGACTGCTTTTATGGAACAGAGGTGTCAAACGGTTACCCTCCATACAATAGTCAGTCATACCAGGGCATAATCATGGGAGTGTAAATCAATTTATGAATACATAATACCCCTTTTAAAGGACACTGTCACTGTACCAGTAAAGAAAAGTAAAAAAAATTCTGAAATCAGATAAAAATAAAATTTGCGGTTCCAGGCTGAGGTCATCTCTTCAGTTTTCATGGGGCTGCTTGACCGTAATGTAAAATATTAGAGAATCTGAAATAAAAGAAAAACAAACATTTTAGTAAATAATATCACTTGTATGTCATAACCACACTGTTCACAGCCTTATACTGGTACTACAACAAACGCTACATCATCATTTTGGGTGTGACAACAAATTGAACACAACATTAAGGCCATTTGATTTAAGGAGTTGAGGTCATAGATCCATTTCAACTCTCTTTTTTGTAGTGTGGAGACCCTATCCCCTCCTCTCCTTAGTGGGGGAATATGATCTACCACCATACATTTCAACTCATGTTCCTTATGGCCAGCTTCCAAAAAGTGTTTGGATACTGGTAAATCAGTTCTGTTTTTCCGTATAGAATATCTATGTTGACCCAATCTGACTTTGAATTCACATTTTGTTTCACCAATATAAATAAGTTTGCAAGGGCACCATAGAATATAGACCACATGATCACTTTCACAATTCAAATAAAATTTAATTGGGTATACTTTACCCATTTGGGGGTGCGTAAATGTGCTCCCCTTCTGTGAGTACCTACTATTCACGCACCTCCTACAGGGAAAGCAACCTTTGACACTCACAGATGCATATTTTTGTGTCGGTATCTGTCTCGACACATCAGCCTTTACAAGTTCATCTTTTAGGTTCCTGGATCTGCGATAGGACATTAGGGGTACCTCCCTAAATTCTGGAATATTAGGGAAGCTCTGACTTATCAGGTGCCAGTGTTTTTTCACCTTCTGGGCTATTTTTCCTGACACTTCATTGTATGTTGTAATAAACGGTATACATGTTCTCTTTTTAACCTAGGTCTTCTTTGTCCTCTCCGCTCCTCATACAATCTCTGTTTTTGTCTCTCTATAAGTGTGCGAGGATAACCCCTAGCAATGAATTGTGTTGTCATCTTATCCACTGCATGATCTAGTTTTATATCACTGTCAACAATTCTACTAGCACGTAGGAATTGACTGTAAGGTAACGCTTCAATCATAGGTCTGGGATGACAGGAATTAAATTTCAATAAAGTATTGCAGTCAGTCGGCTTACAATATAGGTCAGTTGACAGTCTGTGTTCTTTAATAGATACCTTAGTATCCAAGAATTGTACCTTATCCTGTGAATAGGTAAGGGTGAACTGTAGATCCCTGTCTACACTGTTGAGATACATTTGAAAATCCACTAGCTCCTCCCCTGTGCCATTTCAAATCAAGAACATGTCGTCTATGTAGCGCCACCACCCCAGGATTTTCCTGGAGTGGTGGCCTACATAGACGTGGGTTTCCTCAAAATCTCTCATCACTATGTTCTCATACGAGGGCACCATGTTGCTGCCCATGGCAGTCCCACGTAGTTGAACATAGAATTTTTCGTCAAAGAGAAAGTAGTTATTCTGCAGAACGAATAACAAGAGTTCTACAATAAATTCAATCTGTTCTGAGTCAAAATGTGCCTCTATTAGGACCCTCTTAATAGCTCTTATTCCCCTTTCATGTTGAATAGATGTATACAAGCTGACTGTGTCGAAGCTTGAAATTATGGCATTAGTGGGTACCACAATCTGTGAGATTTTGGATAAAAAATCTCTAGTATCTCGCAAGTAGGATTGTGCATCCATTGCGAATTGTCGCAAAATCCTATCCAAAAAAATAGATACATTGTTGGATAAAGACCCTCTGCCGGAGACTATGGGCCTACCAGGAGGATCCTGTAGGCCCTTGTGAATCTTCGGCAGGAGGTATAGTAAAGGAGTAATAGGGTGATCAACCTTCAAAAATTCACTTAGTTTTTGATGGTTGATCACCCTATTACTCCTTTACTATACCTCCTGCCGAAGATTCACAAGGGCCTACTGGATCCTCCTGGTAGGCCCATAGTCTCCGGCAGGGATTCTTTATCCAACAATGTATCTATTTTTTTGGATAGGATTTTGCGAAAATTCGCAATGGATGCACAATCCTACTTGCGAGATACTAGAGATTTTTTATCCAAAATCTCACAGATTGTGGTACCCACTAATGCCATAATTGCAAGCTTCGACATAGTCAGCTTGTATACATCTATTCAACATGAAAGGGGAATAAGAGCTATTAAGAGGGTCCTAATAGAGGCACATTTTGACTCAGAACAGATTGAATTTATTGCAGAATTCTTGTTATTCGTTCTGCGGAATAACTACTTTTTTTTTGACGAAAAATATTATGTTCAACTATGTGGGACTGCCATGGACAGCAACATGGCGCCCACATATGTGAACATAGTGATGAGGGATTTTGAGGAAACCCACGACTATGTAGCCCACCACTCCAGGAAAATCCTGGGGTGGTGGAGCTAAATAGACAAAAAATTTTTTGATTTGGAATGGCACAGGGGAGGAGCTAGTGGATTTTCAAATGTATCTCAACAGTGTAGACAGGGATCTACAGTTCACCCTTACCTATTCACAGGATAAGGTACAATTCTTGGATACTGAGGTATCTATTAAAGAACACAGACTGTCAACTGATCTATATTGTAAGCCGACTGACTGCAATACTTTATTGAAATTTAATTTCTGTCATCCCAGACCTATGATTGAAGCATTACCCTACAGTCAATTCCTACGTGCTAGTAGAATTGTTGACAGTGATATAAAACTAGATCATGCAGTGGATAAGATGACAACACAATTCATTGCTAGGGGTTATCCCTCGCACACTTATAGAGAGACAAAAACAGAGATTGTATGAGGAGCGGAGAGGACAAAGAAGACCTAGGTTAAAAAGAGAACACGTATACCGTTTATTACAACATACAATGAAGTGTCCAGAAGGTGAAAAAACACTGGCACCTGATAAGTCAGAGCTTCCCTAATATTCCAGAATTTAGGGAGGTACCCCTAATGTCCTATCGCAGATCCAGGAACCTAAAAGAGGAACTTGTGAAGGCTGATGTGTCGAGACAGATACCGACACAAAAATATGCATCTGTGAGTGTCAAAGGTTGCTTCCCCTGTAGGTGGTGCGTGAATTGTAGGTACTTACAGAAGGGGAGTACATTCACGCACCCCCAAACGGGTAAAGTATACCCAATTAAATTTTATTTGAATTGTGAAAGTGATCATGTGGTCTATATTCTATGGTGCCCTTGCAAACTTATTTATATTGGTGAAACAAAATGTGAATTCAAAGTCAGATTGGGTCAACATAGATATTCTATACGGAAAAACAGAACCGATTTACCAGTATCCAGACACTTTTTGGAAGCTGGCCATAAGGAACATGAGTTGAAATGTATGGTGGTAGATCATATTCCCCCACTAAGGAGAGGAGGGGATAGGGTCTCCACACTATAAAAAAGAGAGTTGAAATGGATCTATGACCTCAACTCCTTAAAACCAAATGGCCTTAATGTTCAATTTGTTGTCACACCCAAAATGATGATGTAGCGTTTGTTGTAGTACCAGTATAAGGCTGTGAACAGTGTGGTTATGACATACAAGTGATATTATTTACTAAAATGTTTGTTTTTCTTTTATTTCAGATTCTCTAATATTTTACATTACGGTCAAGCAGCCCCATGAAAACTGAAGTGATGACCTCAGCCTGGAACCGCAAATTTTATTTTTATCTGATTTCAGAATTTTTTTACTTTTCTTTACCGGTACAGTGACAGCGTCCCTTAAAAGGGGTATTATGTATTCATAAATTGATTTACACTCCCACGATTATACCCTGGTAGGACTGACTATTGTATGGAGGGTAACCGTTTGACACCTCTGTTCCATGAAAGCTGTCTGGTGGAGGACCCCGTCTATCAGAAGGTGAGAATTCACTAATGTGAAAGGGAGAAGCGTACTTGGGGGTCCTATGGATTCTATAAGACGCGCCCAGAACTGGCTTATAAGTAACAGAGTGCAGTGTCTAGGCCCCGTGAATGTACTTTTGCTTGCAGGGTAATATAATGGAGAAGTGCATGAAAACCTTCCTAATAATTGGAGGTTCTCTATACCTTATTTGAGTAGCGGTATACTTTGCCAGTATTTTGCCATTAGATATATTTAATACTTACCTGAGATACCCTTAATAAAGATGGCGCTGAGGATCACTATTGTACCTATTGAGCATGCACTGGTTGCCACGGAGCCTGGCCGAGAGGTGCACGTCACTGCCGGACTGAAGGTCTAGGTGGTTTCCATGACTACGGGGACGCCGTCACTGTGATTGGTAGAGTTCCGGAGAAACCGGAAGTAAGTCCCTGCGTCCCATGTGAGACACGGGCTTGCAGTATATGGCGCGCTTGTCAGGAGGTCAGCGTGCGGACGGGAATACTTGACCCGGTAATGTTTTTAACTTTATACACTACGTCACTGTTTACACTTGATTACTGGAGCAGTTATGGGATGTGGTTATCACTATATCTTGATAGATACACGAGATCCGACGTATAATATATGTTCACGTTGTGAACGGGGAGTGTATTTAAACCCCATTTGTATCACTTGTAAATCACTTGAGAGAGAGATTGTGTGAGATCGCCGAAACGTTGTCTCATTCCTTGGAATAAAAACACTTCAGTTTTGCACTAATTTTAGTGTGCTGTCTATATTCATCTTTAGATAAATAGATAGATAGATAGATAGATATGAGATAGATAGATAGATAGATAGATATTAGATGGAAAAATATTAGATATAGATAGATAGATATTAGATGGATAAATATTAGATAGATAGATAGATAGATAGATGGATAGATAGATAGATATTAGATAGATGATAGATATGAGAGATAGATATGTGATATATCTCTATTTCCCTGGCATAATAAATGACATAACACTTTTCTGTCTTCCCCAGCTTGTCTCCAGTTTAACAGCTGTGGCTCCTGTGTCAGATCCCAAATTGGTTTCAACTGCAGCTGGTGCAATAGTCTCCAAAGGTATAGTATAGTGCGAATGACTTTTCTCTGTGCCATTATTTCTCCACTTATGAGATAAAGAAATTGGATATTAGCTGCAATGGCTTCTAAAACCTTGGACTTTCTGCATTCTTGTTATTATTGGTGGTATTACTGCTCTGTCTGGGTGATGCATGCTGCTTACACTGGAATCCTTTCCTCTTGTGACTTGAGATAAGACTTCATTTATCTTTATCTAAACCTGTGCTGTCTTATAAGCTGACATCCTTTTTATTTTTTTTTTTTTTTTATATTTATTTATAATCATGCGATTGTGCAATGATGAAGTCCCAGAGTGACTGCCCATCAACAACAAACATATAGACACACACATCATTCATACACCTGTAGGAAGCCTAAACACCATTAAAGGGGAAATGGTAGACCTTCACTGAGGAGAGCTAACACATTCAGAAGGAACCACCAACTCCCCCAATATCAACCAGGGCATCCAAACTTTATCAATTTTTTGGGGGCACTTACGACTAATATAAAGGGTTCTATATAATGGAATGTATCTATTAACTAGATTAAACTAACGAGACAAAGGAGGAGGAGAAGTATCCTTCCATGCCATAATCACTACCTTGCGAGCACAAAACAGCAAAAACCGAATGAGAAGGCGCCTATGGGAGCCCGACTCTAGATTGTTAATCAAACCTAACATACAAACTGAAGGGGAAAAAACAAAAGGAAACTCCAGTTGGTCTGCCAGAAACTGCATTACAGCCCTCCAGAAGGGAACCCCCCTTGGCAACTCCATACAGCAAGCAAAAAGGAGCCTCTATCAACCTGGCAGTGAAAACAAACATCAGAGGAGGAAACACCTATAGGAATGAGCTTAACCGGAGTATAATATAAACACAATATAAATCTGGACTGGATAAGCATGTCTCGGGCACTAACAACTGGGGTAATATATCGCTGCAACCTCCCTCCACTGTTTCTTCGAGAGGTACGGAATATCCTCAATCCATTTCAGGTAAGCTAACGCAAAAGGATCAGGGCCCACAGACTGAAACAGAGCATATGCTTGTGTCAACGGTTTAGTAAGGTCGGTAGTACCCAGGAGCATCTCCACTTCAGAAAAAGCTGGGGTCACATCAAGGGAGCCAAATTGTGCCAAGACCGCGTGTTGCAATTGAATATACCTAAAAGGGGCACTCAAAGGGATATCAAAACAATCACATAGTTCTTGAAAAGAGGGAAAGGAGGGAAAAAACCCAAATAGATGTACAGCAAACTTGACTCCATGTGAGCTCCAAAAGCCAGCCGCCTCCAACTCCTGCAGGTGCTCATAATGAGGGTTCC
Organism: Hyla sarda; assembly: GCF_029499605.1. Taxonomy (NCBI): domain Eukaryota; kingdom Metazoa; phylum Chordata; class Amphibia; order Anura; family Hylidae; genus Hyla; species Hyla sarda. The sequence continues at coordinate 35,631,162 of NC_079193.1, forward strand.
CTCACAGAGGTGCCCCGGGAGGCCACACTGGCTGTGGAAAGCGCCCAGATACCACCGACCACACCACAGCCACAACTTAGCATCAGGAGTATATCTACTGTATTTATCGGGGTATACCACGCACCGGCCTATAAAATGCACCCTCATTTTACCAAGGAGATTTGGGTAAAAATAGTTTTTTACCCAAATATCCATGGTAAAATGAGGGTGCGTGTGTGTGCGTGTATACCCCGATACACCGCCAGGAAAGGCAGGGGGAGAGAGGCCGTCGCTGCCCGCTTCTCTCCCTCCTGACTATCGGTGCCGGCGCCCCATTGCCGGCGCCGATAGCCAGGGGGAGAGAAGCGGCGCCGACAGCCAAGTGGAGAGAAGGGGCAGCGGCACCCATTGCCGGCGCCGCCTCCCCGTTGCCTCCCCCCATCCCCGGTGGCATAATTACCTGTTGCCGGGGTCGGGTCCACGCTGCTGCAGGCCTCCGGCGTGCGTCCCCTGCTTCGTTGCTATGCACGGCGCGGCGCACTGACGTCATGCGCCGTGAAGCGCATAGTAACGACACAGGGGACGCACGCCGGAGGCCTGCAGCAGCGCGGACCCGACCCCGGCAACAGGTAATTATGCCACCGGGGATGGGGGGAGGCAACAGGGCAGCGGCGCCGGCAATGGGTGCCGCTGCCCCTTCTCTCCCCCTGGCTGTCGGCGCCGCTTCTCTCCCTCTGACTATCGGCGCCGGCAATGGGGCGCCGGCACCGATAGTCAGGGAGACAGAACAGGCAGTGGCGCTGATAGCCAGGGGGAGGGAAGGGCCGGCAGCAAGGCTCTAGACCCCAGGAAAGGCAGGGGGAGAGAAGCGGGCAGCGACGGCCTCTCTCCCCCTGCCTTTCCTGGGGGTGTATCGGCGTATAACACGCACATAGACTTTAGGCTAAAAATTTTAGCCTAAAAAGTGCGTGTTATACGCCGATAAATACGGTATATTAGTCAAAGATTCATACAAACCCATAAGAGCTCCTGCCAAAGCTGTAGACACATTGGAGAGATCCAGATCGATCCACCAGACAGTGTACAGAAGCTGGGACGCTAAGAAATAATTATACATTTTTGGAGCAGCTACACCACCCCGTTATCAGCAAGGTAAGAGAGAAAGGCAGCCTGGCACTGCTTCTGCATACACCTGTAGGATGTTACGTGTAATGGACAATAGACTACAGTGTGATATTTCGGCAGTGGGCGGTGGTGCAAACTTATGCATGCAAGAGCTTCAAGTTCATATAATCCAACAAGTAGAGAGAGATAATAAGTGCACTCACCGCAATAGCTGCTTTATCCATGAAGTTTATTCAAGGTCCACATCAAAAATTAACAGTGCAGGGAGACGACATAAGAAGGAGGTGAGCGTTCACGCTCACCTCCTTCTTATGTCGTCTCCCTGCACTTTTAATTTTTGATGTGGACCTTGAATAAACTTCATGGATAAAGCAGCTATTGCGGTGAGTGCACTTATTATCTCTCTCTACTTGTTAGACCACCCCGTTGTTTCGCAGCCTGCAGGAACGCCTGACCCAGTTGTGGAGGGTTATCTTGCCAAAAGAAGGATCTCATGAGGCCACTCAGCTTAACAAAGAATCTCTTGGAAGGGATCACAGGTGAGAGATGAAAGAGATATAGAAACTTAGGGAGATATATCATTTTAAAGATATTAATCCTACCCGCCAATGATAAGGGTAAAGACGACCAAGCTTGTAACCGGGTAGCCGTAGAAGAGACAACAGGATCCAGATTCAAAGCTAAGAATTCCCCAAGACATGCAGAGACCTCAACCCCCAAATACTTAAAGTGAGTGACCACCTGGAGACCATTGGAGAAAGAAGGAGGAAGAACAGCAGCCACAGACAAAGGCATCAGAGAAGACTTTGACCAGTTGACCCGCAGGCCCGAAAAAAAGCCAAACAGTTCAAGAAGATCAAACAGCACCACCAAGGAGACCTCAACATCTTCTAGATAAACTAAAGTATCGTGTGCATACATGGAGACCTTCTCCTCCAATGGTCCCCGGCTCAGCCCACAGATCGAAGGAGAAACTCCAATGGCTTCTGCTTCACTGCCAGAGCAAATAAAAAAGGTGATAGAGGATACCCCTGACACATGCCTCTATTCAACGGAAATGGTTCAGAGACATCCAAATTTGTGCATATCCTAGCCCTAGGTCTGCCATGTAACAATCTCACCCACACTCTAAACTTGGACCAAAATTGAAGAACTCACAACACACACCTAAGTTAAAATCCCTCAACACCTCAACAGAATTGAAATATTTGTAAACATCTAAACTAACAACATTACCCAGAGAGACATAACCCTCAGCTGCAGCAATATTAAGTTGCAACTGCTTGACATTAATATCAGTGGCCCTGCCAGGCATAAACCCTGTTTGGTCAGGATGAACAACAGTAGTAATGGACCCCCCCCCCCCCCCAAGCCGATTAGCCAGAATTTTAACCAGGATTTTGATATCAACATTAAGAAGGCAAATGGGATGGTAGGAATCCGGCATTGTTGGATCCTTGCCTGCCTTAGGAAGAACTACAATCAGAGCCTCACGTATAGAGTCCGGTAACCTCCCAGTCTCGGAGGCAACACTGAAGAGATTCAGCACAATGGGGATCAGCCTTTCCTGTACCAATCTCCAACCATTCTATCTAAGCCCGGAGTCTTCCCTGTCGGTAGACTAGCAATAGCCAGCAAAACCTCCTCCAGAGTAAAAGGGGCCTCTAAGGCAGCCGCCTGAGTCTCAGACAAAGGAGTAAGCGACAACCCTCTCAAAAAGAAAATAAGACCAGACGGAACTTCTGCAATCTGGGAAGAGTACAGGGATCTATAGAAATCCCGAAATACATCATTAATGACTATTGGATCGGACTCTAGAGCACCAATCAGCCCCCTGATGCAAGGAATGGAAACCTGGCCAAGTATGCCAACAACTTCCCATTTTTATTCCCAAACTCAAATAGGGCTGCCACCCTATACACCATCTTCTTCTGAACTCTGGCCTTCTGCAGGAATAAGAGAGCTCTCTGTGCCTTAGTCCACTCCCGCTCCATCTCAGAAGAAGGATTCCTCACCATCTCCACCTCCAGTACCCCAATATAAACCTGTAATGCCTTCCCTTGCAGAATAAGCAGCACTGTGTACCACAACCCCAAACAAATTCGCCAGACCCTGGGAGGAGGGACAAGGACCTAATCTTAGGGTAAGAACAATAGCTGAGTGTCCAGAGATCCCCCTACTGGTATATGTAATCTTGCTTATCATGCGCAGAAGATCTGCCAATACAAACGCAAGATCAATCCTGGAGAACGATGTGTGAACCGAGGAGTAAAAGGAGAAGACTGGGTCAGACGGATGCTTCCAGCGCCAAACATCAGTAAAAGATAGTGCCTCACTCCAGACAACAAGCCCAGGAGAGCCAGGATCCGCAGCAATGGTCCAATCGAAGGGGGAGGATCTGGAACCGCATTAAAGTCCCCTATGAAAAGAAGGGGAAGAGAGGGAAATGTTGGCAGTTTAGTCGTAACACATTCCAACACATCCACACGGAATGGGGGGGGGGGGGGGAGGGGGGACATAGACAGAGATTACATTAAAACTAAAGGCATGCAAGGAACACTTAATAATAACAAACCTACCAAACTGGTCACAGGCCACCTGGGAAATTACCATCGGGAGTGACTTAGAAATCAAATTGTACACTCCACGGGCTGACATAGAGTAGGTAGAATGATACCCCCTCGCAAGCTATGCCCTTTTAAGAGCTAGTATCTTCTGGCCAACAATATGGGTTTCTTGTAAACAAATAATATCCGGGGAGTGACGTTTAACAAAGTCAAGACATAGAGCTCGTTTAAATTTGGAGTTAAGACCCAAAAACATTCCAACTGACCACTTACTAAGGGACCCCATAATCCAAAAGAAAGACTATAGGATTGAGGGGAAAAGCACAGACAACTAGAAATGCGGGTTCCCCGGGTACAAAATCCACATACACCACTTCCACTCAAACAAATAGGACACACAAAGGACAAAACACACACAAAAACAAATGCAGAAAAGAACATTAGCATCCCCAACAAAACCCTGTCTAAAACTGGGAACTCATGTAGACCTATACCCTAAACACTAACCAATGGGTAGTAGCAAGAAGACCAACAATCAGAACACTGTCAGGTGTAGCACCACAAACTTCAGTAGCTCACACCGGAAGGTAGCAGCAGAATGGATAAAACACCACAGCTGCAGTCTTTGCAGGTGTAGCACCAGAAGTCCCAGCTGTACTCCCCGGCAAGCAACAGCAGAAGGGATATTCACAGCACACACCATAAACGCAGTCTTTTCAGATGTATCACCACAAGTCTCAGCAGAACTCACAGACAAGCAGCAGCATATGGGATATTCACAGCATACACCTCAGATGCAGGCCATGTAGGCGGGGTACCACAAATTACATCCACATGGTGTTAGGATCTTCATGGTGTCAGTAGAAAATGCAATGTAAAGAATGCCTTTCCTATACCGTTATGTGCATATTATTTGCATACATTTATTTGAGAACTGCTTGGTAATCCAAGTGGATATTGTGCTTGGTATTCTGACTTGGTAGGCAGCACATTTTTTTATGCATTTGTTCAATGAGAACACACACAAAAATACCTTCCATGCTCCTCTGCCACCACCGTTATTATTACCGGAGCTCCAGTCCCTGCTGTGGAGCGCTTCTGGGTTCAGAAATATGATGTCACAAGCCCTTTTAGCCAATAAGCAGTCACAGCAATGTCCCGCCTCAATTACTGAATGGATGAGTGGGCTTGTGAAGTTACGTCCACAAACCCAGAAGCACTGTACAACAGGGACTGGGGGTCCATTATACCAGTTGTGGTGCAGGAGTAAGGAAGGTAAGAGAGGGTTTTTTTTTTTCCTAATTACCCATTTCTTAAGAAAATGCATAATATAACCTTAATGCCTAGATAACTTGTTAGCCATCATGAGATCTGATGGCTAACAACTAGTGTTGAGCGGCATAGGCCATATTCGAATTTGCGAATATTCGCGAATATATGGATGAATATTCGTCATATATATTCGCGAATATTCGCATATTCGAAAAATGCTCATTTTATTTTCGCATATGTGAAAATTCGCGTGTACGAAAATTAGCACAAACAAAATTAACATAAGCTGAAATTCGCATACGCGAAAATTAGCATATGAAAATTTTCGTATATGCGAAAATTCACGCACCAGTCTCACACAGTAGTATTAGAGCCTTCTTTACACCACACAAGCTGGAAGCAGAGAGGGATGATCACTGTGATGTGTACTGTGAAAAAAAAAAATAAAAAAATAAGGAATATTCGTAATTACCAATATATAGTGCTATATTCGCGAATATTCGCAATTTCGCGAATATGCGATATTCGCGAATAAAATTCGCATTGCGAATATTCGCGAGCAACACTACTAACAACCTCCCCAATTTCCAAAATGGTGCAGCGGCTCTTGGTTTTACATGGAAGTGATGGTTCAGCATGTGCCCACTGCTCCATTCATTGTGCCCACTGCTCCATTCATTGTGCCCACCACTCCATTCATTGTGCCCACTGTTCCATTCATTGTGCCAACTGCTCCATTCATTGTGCCCACTGCCCCATTCATTGTGCCCACTGCTCCATTCATTGTGCCCACTGCCTCATTCATTGTGCCCACTGCTCCATTCATTGTGCCCACTGCTCCATTCATTGTGCCAACTGCTCCATTCATTGAGCCCACTGCCCCATTCATTGTGCCCACTGCTCCATTCATTGTGCCTACTGCTCCATTCGTTGTGCCAACTGCTCTATTCATTGTGCCCACTGCTCCATTCATTGTGCCACCTGCTCCATTCATTGTGCCCACTGCTCCATTCATTGTGCCCACTGCTCCATTCATTGAGCCCACTGCTCCATTCATTGTGCCTACTGCTCCATTCATTGTGCCCACTGCTCCATTCATTGTGCCCACTGCTCCATTCATTGTGCCTACTGCTCCATTCGTTGTGCCAACTGCTCTATTCATTGTGCCCACTGCTCCATTCATTGTGCCCACTGCCCCATTCATTGTGCCCACTGCTCCATTCATTGAGCCCACTGCTCCATTCATTGTGCCTACTGCTCCATTCATTGTGCCCACTGCTCCATTCATTGTGCCCACTGCTCCATTCATTGTGCCCACTGCTCCATTCATTGCCAATTTAACCATGAAGTACAGAGTACAGCTAAGTAGCTTCATAGACAATGAATGGAGTGGCTGTGCACATGCCGACCCAACGTTCAAAAGAAAGAGTTGAGCGCCATACTGAAGATCTGGGGGGGGGGGGGGGGTGGTTAGGGTTTTCCATCTCAGCCTGTGATTTGTTAGGCATGCCATCACTAATGTTCAGCACATCTCCGAAGGACGGGGGAGTTGAGAGGACTGTGCCCCGTTCTGAAGATTGCAGGGGGTCTTATCGAATGGACAACACATGGATGAGGTTTTCAAAACTAGAGTACTCTTTGAAAAGCATGACAGCCCTTCCATGTAATGTGCAGCAAGTGATCCTGTCCACATGGACCGATATTCCTGCAGAACCTTTGCACCATCTAGTTTAATCTATATCAGGACAAATTGCTGAATTGCTGCAGATCTGAAGGCCAAAGGAGGGCCAACTAAAGGGGTGTTTCTAAGAAAGTGGCTGTTCAGTGTAAGTCACCAGTTATACTGCAAATAACTAACAACTTCCCCCGATTGTTGGAAGTCAATTTCCCAAAGTCCTTACTAAAGATCAGAAATTACAGGGATTCGATTCGTCACAAACTTCTTGGCTCGGCGGTTGCTGACTTTATCCTGCATAAATTAGTTCAGCTTTCAGGTGCCCCGGTGGGCTGGAAAAGGAGAGAGTGTCCTAGCACTGTATCCACGTTTTCCAGCCCACCGGATTACCTGAAAGCTGAACTAATTTATGCAGGATAAAGTCATCAACTGCCGAGCCGAGAAGTTCGTGACGAATCGAATTACTGTAACTTCGCTCATCTCTAGTCCTTACCTTAGAGTAATATTCTTATTAATAAAGAACTAAATTATGTCCAAAACCTGCATTGTTTTGTTATAAAGTAAATGTTGGGAAATGTGGTTTAATTTATTCTTCATCCTATTTCACACATTACTGCTGGTGGAACACACACACTTATACAAATAGATGCAGAAACAAATATACAGTGGTCCCTCAACATATATACAGTGGTCCCTCAACATATATACAGTTGTCCCTCAATACGTTCCAAATGAACCATCGTTTGTTGAAACCATCGTATGTTGAGGGATCTGTGCAATGTAAAGTATAGGACAGTGGTCTACAACCTGCGGACCTCCAGATGTTGCAAAACTACAACACCCCGCATGCCCGGACAGCCGTTGGCTGTCCGGGCATGCTGGGAGTTGTAGTTTTGCAACATCTGGAGGTCCGCAGGTTGAAGAACACTGGTAGAGGGAGTTGTACTCACCTGTCCCCGCCGCTCTGGACCGTCACCGCTCGTCAGCGCTGCCAGGGATGTCGCCTTCCATCGCTGTCGCCGCGTCCCCGACGCTCCGTTAACGCCTCTGCTTCCCCGGCATCCTCGCTCTCCGTCGCCACCATAACGTCGCTACGCACGCCGCTCCTATTAGATGACGGGACGGCGTGCGCAGCGACGTGATGACGACGATAGAGAGCGCCGACGATGCAGGAGATCCCAAAGAAGACGTGTCGGAGCCCCGAGGACAGGTAAGTGATCGTCAGCAGATTGCACGGGGCACCGTAAACGGCTATCCGGTGGCAGCTGAAGCAGTCTGCGCTGCCGGATAGCCGTTTATGCGATGCCCCCGACATACAAAAGCATTAGCATCGGTCGGGGGGGTCACTGTATACATAGAAATTAGAGATGAGCAAACTTACAGTAAATTCGATTCGTCACGAACTTCTCGGCTCGGCAGTTGATGGCTTTTCCTGCATAAATTAGTTCAGCTTTCAGGTGCTCCGGTGGGCTGGAAAAGGTGGATAAAGTGCTAGGAGACTCTTTCCTAGGAATGTATCCACCTTTTCCCACCCACCGGAGCACCGGAAAGCTGAACTAATTTACGCAGGATGAGTCATCAACTGCCAAACCGAGAAGTTTGTGACGAATCGAATTTACTGTAAGTTCGCTCATCTCTAAAAGAAATGACAACTGCATACAGATACATATAACCACACAGACATACAGATAGATACATAAACAAATTCACGGACCATACTACATACATTCATAGATAAACACCTACACATATACATACGTAAATACACCTACACGCATGCATACGTAAGTACCCATACACATATTCATATTTATACAACCACATATATACACATACAGATGGAATTATTCATACACGCTGATAGATAAACAAATGCTTTACAATTCTAATGACTATCTACGCTCTACAATGAACTCCCCCGGCATAGAGGACCTGTCAATCACACTGCGGCAGTCACTTCCACAGTCAGCTGCTTGGCTTATATATAGCCCGACACTAGACACCAGTGACTGTCGCAGAATATCCAATCATTTATTAAAGAAAATATCTCATCTAATTTTTTTTTTTTTACTTATGACAACCAGATACTAAAATTTTTTTTTTATTATTATTATTATTAATACTGAATAACATTTCTTTTACATTTTTTCTGTGCATGATGATGGGGCAGCCATCTTGCCAGAACTGTTGCGCTGCACTGTTAACAGAATTCAGAGAAATGCTTTACTGCAGACAAATGGACCATAGGAAACAATAGTTTGGAGGCTGTTTACAGACTTCTATAGGAGAGAATTGTGGGCGTGCTCTATGTGTAGGGAAGGGGCTGAGCTGTGTCCATCACATATTGTGAATGGCAGATCCTGTTTTATCTATATAACACAGTGTTTCCAAACCATTCTTTTCAGTCCCAGCCAAAACTCATATAAGGTGTGGAATGTGGTGGCCACTGGGCATGAAAACTGGGAAGTGGACAACCAAGAGAGTGAGGATGGTAATATCATATTAGTTCCTACAACAACCTTTAAAGGGGTATTCCGGGCAAAAACATTTTATCCCCTATCCAAAGGATAGGGTATAAGATGTCTGATTGGGGGCGGGGGGCACTACTGAAACCCCCCGCGATCTCCCTACTGCACCCGCATTCTTCTGCGGGGACTGTGTCTCTAGATTTGGAAACCTCCAGGTTTCCGTGACTGGGGACGTGACGTCACACCACTCCCCCTCCATTCATGTCTATGGGAGGGGGCGTGACGGCCGTCACGCCCCCTCCCATAGACATGAATGGAGGGGGCGTGGCGTGACGTCACATCCTTAGTCCCGGAAACCTGGAGGTTTTCAAAACTGGAGATTCAGCACCCGCATAGAATTGGGGTGCTGCAGGGAGATCGCGGGGGGGTCTCACCAGCGGGCCCCCCAAGATCAGACACCTTATCCCCTATCCTTTGGATAGGGGATAAAATATTTTTGCCTGGAATACCCCTTTAACACTAGACTGACTAATACAATGGGCTTCATGTTCTATTGTGTTTTTATTAGAATTTTGTTTAATTTTAAAAAAAAAAAGAGCATTTAATCTCCTTATTAACCAAAGTTTACAATATTTTTTTAGACCAATCCATTTCTTTCTTTTTATTTTCCAAAATGTGGGCATGGTTTTTGAGTGTTTTCCAATTCGATTAATTTATTGAATTTTTCATCCTGCTTTTGCCATCTTCTTGTGATTTTTCACCTTCAACCGAGAGGTTAAAAACTTTGGCGCACTTACATATGCCAACATTTAAAGACATGTAGAACCCCATTCATGCATATGACATAAAACGAAATACAAATTTACTATGAAAAAAAAAAAGAAAAAGGAAATCGTAGTACATGAGGGCCTAGATGTCCATGCGCTGTCCATGGTGCTGATCGTATACAATGGTTGTAAAATTCCATACGGACGATGGGGGGGGGGTATTTATCAATTTTGCCTGTTGACCGTTTTTCACTTTGGTTTCCGTGGACATGCACCAAATTTATCATTTGGTGCAAGTTGTTAGTAATTTTGGCGCAAATGTTGAAATCAGCTGTTCCCAGTGCCTTTTACACAGAACTTACCGCCACAGAGGACGCGTATTTTACTCTGTAGAGCGGCCATTTCGGAGTACCTCCTGCAGTATATCAGCAAGCGCCAGGAGTTATTTTCTTTTGTGGGGTTTATAGCCACCATGTGAAATGGATTTTATTTTCAACTATAGTATTTTTTTTTTTTTTGTTACTTTAGTGCAGTGGTCTTCAACCTGCGGACCTCCAGATGTTGCAAAACTACAATTCCCAGCATGCCCGGACAGCCGTTGGCTGTCCGGGCATGCTGGGAGTTGTAGTTTTGCAACATCTGGAGGTCCGCAGGTTGGAGACCACACTGCTTTAGTGCTTACCTTTCCTGAACCTGTGCGGCCATGTCCAATGCCGGCTCAACAGAGGGTGAAGGTTCCTCAGAGACAACTATGTCGCAGGATAGTATTGAGCAGCAGTATTTTGATGCCTTTACATTTTCTGACATTGCTAAGTGTGTTTTCCAAGTGCAAATTTTCTTTGGCGGTGATTTGGGCCAAAAAAAAAAAAAATACGTGATTTGCGCCAAAATTACGCCAAAGATCGATTGGCGCAAATGATGAATTACTGACTAAAGTTGAAATCACACACAGGACCGTGTGATTTTGAGAAAGTTGCAAAAATGACAGTGGAGAAGATGCGCCAAACTTTGGCGCAAAAAATACACTGCGCCAAAAGTATTGCGCCAAAGTTACGTGAAAAAAGCACACATAAATCCTTTGATAAATACCCCCCAATGTTATGCATGAGACTCACCAAATGTTTCCATATGTGCAAAGTCTGACAGAGGTGTCAGCAGAGAGCACTGTGTCAGATTAGAAAGAACTACACAACTTCTTCTGGAGCATACAGCAGCTGATAAGTACTGGAAGGATTAAGATTATAAACTAGCAGTAAATTACAAATCTGTATAACTTTCTGGCACCAGTTGTTACCCCTTTAAGAAATATTGTATATTTAACTGCCTTTATCACAATTATACAATATTTTTTTCCTTAATAAACCTAATGTTTATTAAGAGAGTCCTTGCAGAGCGCAGCACTGGGATAGCATTCCTTTTTATCTCCTCTCCTGGAATGCCTGGTGTAATCGCCATTTCTGATGAGCCGAACTCTAATCATTTGCTAAGAACACATTTTAACAGGTAGATTATAAATTGCTAAATGTGAAAACTTATTTCTGATAAGAGAAGATAACAAAGGGGAGTTTATGGAGCATAAAATTGTTCTCCACCCAATATCTTCAAATCCTCCCCGAGTGCTGTTTTTAATGTAACAAGATAATTTGTGTGCACAAACTGCATAAAACTGTATGGGAATTTGCATTTAATAATGGAAGATTTGATATTCCAGGCAGGCAGCCTCCATTCACGGGAGCAAATATAGCAGCTCTAGAAAATGTTAAGAGAACAATGTTCTGACTGGAACATTACAACCTCCCGGTAAAGATGTTAATGAGAGTGACTGTACCAGACGGGTAAATGAGCTGACAGCTCCAAGAACAACAGCAAATAGGTTTAGTTTTATTTCACATTTTAATATTAAGTCGTATTATGCAGAATAAATGCTGAACAGAGGGGGAGGTTGGGGCTAAGGGATTGAAAGAATAAAAAGGTATAGATTTAAGCCTTTTGGAACCAGGAGTGCAAGGGAAAATTTTGGATCCGGCCCCCCGGTTTATTTTTCTCCTCCATTTAGCCTACACAGCCATCATGACCTGTAGCACACACATCGTGGGCTCTGCACATTTCCCGCACCCTTCTTAATTTTTCCCCACTCATAATGCCGTAAATGGTAATAAAGCCCCACTTGTAATTAGTACTTACTAGGTCCCTTTATGCCACCTCACAGTAAATAGACCTCTTTGTGCCCCTCACACATTATATAGCCCCCTTTGTGCCCCCACGCAGTAGATAGCCCCCTTTGTGCACCAACACAGTTGTTAGCCTCTTTTGTGCCATCCCCCACATAAGATAGCCCCTTTTGTACCACTCCACACATAAAATAGCCCCCTTCTATCACCCCACACATTAGATAGCCCCCTTTGTGCCCCCACACAGTAGTTAACCCCCTTTGTGTCCCTAACACAGTAGATAGCCCCCTTCATGCCCCTCATACAGTTGTTAGCCCTTTTTGTGACCCTAACATAGTAGATAGCCCCTTTGTGCTCCCAGACAGCTTTTAACCTCTTTTTGACATCCCACACACAAGATAGCCCCCTTTGTACCACCCTACCTTTATACCGCCCCCTTTGTACCACCCCCTTTGTGACCCCCCCACACACACATTAGATGGCCCCCTTTGTGCCACCCCACACATAAGATAGCCCCCTTTGTGCAACTCAACGCATTAGATAGCCCTTTTAGTGCCCCCTTTGCCATAAATCCTCTCGTTTATCCTCTGGTTTATCTTTTCTAACAATACGTTCTAGTGAATATTTTTAACAATACGTTCTGGTGAATATTTTATGTTTTATACTTTAGTGCTTTCTGTAACAGATGGGAAAACTCTCCTTCTGAAAAGTTGTCTGGCTTGGCTTACATTCTCAGTCATGTTCTAAGGCTTCCTATTGTAGTCACATACTGACTTAAAGGAAAAGCTACCTCCAAGACTGGAGTCGGCTGAACCTGCTGGCTTCAAAGAGTTTGGCCGACTGTCTGAATTGTATGGCTGCCTTTCCACTCATCTGTCAAAGGGGAGAAGGGTGCAGAGGGGAGAAGGGTGATGTGTTTGAACTGCAACATTCAGCTGTGCTAAACATTCATGTGTATGGAAAAGACAGGAGAGATAACTGTCAGCCAAATAGACGTACAGCTGACAGTCATTGAAAGAGAATGTCCACTTTAAGAAGCACCCAGCAATCACCCAGCTATCCACTACAGTCTATGAAGGGACTCTAGCCGCAGGTGTCCAAATTCCCTACAGCACCCCTACAGGAGGAAAAAGGCATTATTAAAATTATTGGGCTGTCTATGCAACGTAAGAATACACCAGTTTTTCCAGAGATGCTCTCAGTTATTATAGACATGGGACCTGAACATAAACCCCCTATTAAGTTCCGTAATGTTTTTCCTTAGAGAATATATAAATCAGACTGCACCTTTAAATGTATAAACATGTTATGTCTTCTTTTATTAAGATTTTCTCCTGAACAATGATCTCTTGCCTCGTATCAATTGTTATGGAAATGTCTTGCTGAAATTTCAAGCACAATGGTTTTATATAGATGTCTTCCTTTGTTCCTCTTCAGACGCTGATTATTAATAATTATGGGCTGTGGGATAAGATGATGACCTTTTATTACTTTCTATCTCGATATCTGCTGGATTATTTCTGTATAAAGATCTGGTAATGGCATAAACCAGTTCTTCAATCACAGACTTTCTCCTTGTTGCCGGCCTTAAAGAGCCAATTAAGAGGAGGTCCAAGTAAAACATTTTGCATATATTGCAGATAAATTATTCATAATATGTAAGCTGCGTTTCCTTGCTATAGAAATTGTGGCTAGTAACTTATGTGAGATCATTTTATACATGTACTAATGAGAACCCAGCATTGCCCTGTCTTCCTATCTAACCATTGTGGGACAGGAAAAGTAACAATGACATTCTTGTTTTCATATCCCTTTCTTGTATCCGTCTTCATATCCTGACCTCTTATCCCGACCTCATATCCCGTCCTCATATCCCATCCTCATATCCTGTCCTCATATCTCTTCCTCATATCCCATCCTCATATCCCATCCTCATATCCCATCCTCATATCCCTTCCTCATATCCCTTCCTCATATTCCGTCCTCATATCCCTTCCTCATATCCTGTCCTCATATCCCTTCCTCATATCCTGTCCTCATATCCCTTCCTCATATCCCTTCCTCATATCCTGACCTCATATCCCGTCCTCATATCCCATCCTCATATGCCGACCTCATATCCTGACCTAATATCCTGTCCCTGTATCCCATCCTTATATCCTGACCTTATATCCCAACTTCATATTTCATCCTCATATCCTGATCTCATATCCCATTTTCATATCCCGTCTTCATATCTTGACCTCTTATCCCATTCTCATATCCCGACCTCATATCCTGTCCTCATATCCCGACCTCATATCCTGTCCTCATGTCCCATCCTTATATCCCATCCTCATATCCCGATCTCATATCCTGACTTAACCCCTTAACGACCACTGACGTAAATGTACGTCCTGGCTTGGCGGTACTTCACGCACCAGGACATACATTTACGTCCTGTGTATGACCGCGAGCATTGGAGCGGTGCTCGTGTCATATACGGCAGGTTCCGGCTGCTTTCAGCAGCTGGGGACCCGCCAGTAATGGCCGACATTCGCGATCGCACGGATGTCCGCCATTAACCCCTCAGTGATCAGTGCAGATCACGGCATCTGCAGCAATGCGCATGTTAAAATAGATGATTGGATCGCCCGCATCGCTGCCGCGGCGATCTGATCATCTGTTATGGCGGATGGAGGTCCCCTCACCTGCCTCTGTCCGCCTCCCGGCATCTCCTGCTCTGGTCTGAGATCAAGCAGACCAGAGCAGTAGATAGCACTGAACAGTATTAGCAATCAAATGATTGCTATAGATGGTCCCCTATGGGGACGTAAAAAGTGTAAAAAAAAAGTTGAAAAATTTTCAGTTTTTCCCATTTTACCCCCAAAAAGTGTAATTTTTTTTTTTAATAAACATATTTGGTATTTCTGCATGCGGAAATGTCCGATCTATCAAAATATAATGTTAATGATCCCATACGGATAACGGCGTAAACGTAAAAAATAAAAAAAAGTCCATAAATGCTGCTTTTATGTCACATTTAATTCCCAAAAATTTTTATAAAAAATTATCTAAAAGTTTTATATATGCAAATGTGGTATCAATAAAAATTACAGATGGCGATGCAAAAAATTAGCCCTCATACCACCTTTTATACAGAAAAATGAAAAAGTTATAGGTGGCCAAAATAGGGCAATTTTAGATTTCTGATTTTGTACAACAAGTTTTAGTTTTTTTTTTTTTAAGCGGTACAAAAATATCAAAGTATCTAGCCATGGGTATCATTTTAATCATATTGACCCACAGAATAAAGAAAACATATAATTTCTACCGTAAAGTGTACAGTGTGAAAACAAATCCCTCCAAAATGTGCAAAATTGTGGTCTTCATTTAAATTTCGTCCCTAAAAAAATATTTTTTGGGGTTTGCCGTACATTTTATGGTAGAATGAGAGGTTTCATTACAAAGTAAAATTGGTCACGCAAAGAACAAGCCCTTATATGGGTCTGTAGATGGAAATATAAAAGAGTTATGGATTTTACCAGGCGAGGAGGAAAAAACGAAAACGCAAAAATAAAATTGGTCTGGTCCTTAAGGTGAAAATGGGCTTGGTCCTTAAGGGGTATCCTGTGCCTGTATCCTCATATCCTGACCTTATATCCCAACCTCATATTTCATCCTCATATCCCATCTTCATATCCTGTCCTCATATCCCGTCCTCATGTCCCATCCTCATGTCCCATCCTCATATCCCATCCTCATATCCCGTCCTCATATCCCGTCCTCATGTCCCATCCTTATATGCCATCCTCATATTCCATCCTCATATCCTGACCTCATATCCCATCCTCATATTCCATCCTCATATCCTGACCTCATATCCCATCCCCGTATCCCCTCCTCATATCCTGACCTTATATCTCAACCTCATATTCCATCCTCATATCCCCTCCTCTTATTCCATTTTCATATCCCGTCCTCATATCCTGACCTCATATGCCATCTATCTCTATGTCCATCACTATGTTTTTGTTTTGTTGTTTTTTTATGCTTAAAATTTCATATAGAATAAAATAAAATGCTCATCTACCTAATGTTTCACCTACTACAGACCCTGCTGATCAGCACTTACTGGTCTGTCTGTGTCTTGACATACAGGAAATGCCAGCTTAGCCAATCATTGCTCACAGTGAAGACCCGCCTCAATCACTGATTGGCTGAGCAGGTACTTTCTTGTGTCAAGACTAGGAAGCGTTCTTCAGCGGGCATTGGGGGAACTGGGCAGGTAAATATCCTTAATGTTTTTAAGTCAACCTGAGAACTTTAAAAAAAAAAAAAAAAATCCTAGAGATGGTCAACATCTTAACACCAGTCAGGTAGGGGAAAAATTTAAAAACATATATATATTTTTTTTACTTCTATACCAATTTTATTTTGAATGTAGCTGTCAGGATATGATGCGTCATTTGTCCTTAGCACATTTATATCCCAGAAAAAGTGATTGTCCATTCAGTTACAGAACTGACTTACTATGCTAGTACTCTTATAGTCTTTTACTTTACGGACAGGACCTGAGCAAAGTAGGAGAATATTCATACTTGATTTATACTTGAATAATATTTCAATTATATGTAATTTATTCTAAAAGCTGGTTGTGCATTAAGGCAATCACTCACATTAATGGGTTAACAAAATGAAGGGCTATTTGTCTCACTCTGTGATCATGAAGTTTCATGGAAATTCACTAAGATAAGAACTTAATACAGTTTATCAACAGGTAAGTTCATTTCAATGTAGGGTCATTCTGTTATTAGAAGTCACATAAGAAATAGTAATATATATATATATATATATATATATATATATATATAATAGTAATAAAGCTTGTGCCCTTAAGACAGTGTTTTCTACACAGCGTCTCTCCAGCTGTTGCTAAGCTACAACTCCCAGCATGCCAGGACAGCCGAGAGGCATGCTTGGAGCTGCTGTTTTGCAACAGCTGGAGACATGCTGTTTGGAAAACACTGCCTTAAAGGTAGTGAAAGGAGTGAAAAACTATTTTTTTTTTATTGCCAGAAACGTAAACAGATTTGTAAATTATCCCTTCCAGTACTTATCAGCTGCTGTATGCTCCACAGGAAGTTCTTGTCTTTAAAAAAAAAAAAAATTAATTCTGACCACAGTGCTCTCTGCTGACACCGCTGTCTGTCTCAGGAACTGTCAAGATCAAGAGCAAATCCCCATAGCAAACCTATCCTGCTCTTGACAGTTCCTGAGACAGACAGAGGTGTCAGTAGAGAGCACTGTGGTCAGACAGAAAATAAATTTAAAAAGAAAAGAACTTCCTGTGGAGCATACAGCAGCTGGTAAGTACTGGAAGGGTTAAGATTTTTAAATAGACGTAATTTACAAATCTGTTTCATTTTCTGGTGCCAGTTGATTGGGGAAAAAAAATGTTTTTCACTGGAGTACCCCTTTAAAGAGGTTATCCAACTTAGTACTTACCTGCCAGACAATAATAGACATGCTTACCAAGGATCTGTTCTTGTGTTGGTGGTAAATGGCCATGTCCTGAGTCCCCCATAAAGCTGCTGGCTTGTTTGTGTGAACTGGCTATTTCCTGGTTGTGTTCCCTCCCTCCAACTACAATCCCCAGGATCCCTTGTTTCTAGGTGGGAGGTGACTTATCTCCATCCCACAAATCAGCCACTCAACCCATTGCAGCACAGCTAAGCTCCCTTCCATGTGTGCTGTGCTTAAAAATACAATTCTCTGCAGCCCTGTGGAGAATGATCTCAAACCAGAGGCGACACGTATTTTATGTTTTGCTAAAAATTACCATGGGGGCAGATATCACATACGAATTGCGAGACCAGCCATCGAACACAGGTACAGACACAATATTATGAACTACACTTACTTAACAGCCCCTGTAGCACAGTCAAATAAAAAAAAAAAATCCGTGAATACCCCTTTAAGAGATTACAGCACCTAAGGATAGAGTGGCTAGAGGTGATTATTGATTCTTCTCATGTTTCTAAGCAAGAATCTAAATAACAGGGAAATGGAGAATAGATATTTATTTTTATATTCCCCCACCAGTGTGTAAAACCTCATGGGAGCAAATGAAACCATTTATTCTGTGGAGTGAACTAACACTTTAATGCAAACACTATGTTCAAACTTACACTTCTAAAGCTAATACAAGCCAAACACAAACATTATTAGTGTACTGTCACTTTAAATGTACATTGTAATAAGCTCTATGTGCATAGCTGCCATCCCATATGATCCATTGATTTCCACATAATAGATGGCTAGATCAGTACCAGATTTTTCCCTCCTGCCTTCTCCCATAGGAAACAAAGCAATATCACTGAACCTGTTTGTATGATAATCCTCGCTAACTGTATTTACTTTGTTTCTAATAGATGCTATATATAGCACGCGTGTCCGGGAGTAGCGCAAAATAAATCAATAAGATATATTATCTAATAAAAGATATTTTATAGAAACACATTAAGTAAATCTGTTCTCCTGCTCCTGAATGCTAATAAACCCTTTTACACTGTACAAAGGTTCATCACGACCAAGGACATTATATAGTGGTATATCATCCTTACAGGAACGCTCTATGAGTCACATGCTGTTACATTGATGACCACCCTGTAGGAGACCAATAATTATGTGGATGAAAAAATGTGGAATGAAAGTCAATAGATAAGTTACCGTATATACTAATTTCACCCCAAAAACCTAGGAAAAGCTATTGACTCGACTATAAGCCTAGGGTGGGAAATACATCATTCCCCCATGTCATCATCCCCCCCTGTCATCATCCAGACCCCCGTCATTAACACCCCCGTCATCATCACCCCCGTCATTATCACCCTGTCATCCTCACCCTGTCATCATCACCCTGTCATCATCACCCTCGTTATCATCACCCTGTAATTAACACCCTCGTCATCATCACCCCATCATCATCCTTTTCGTCATCATCCCCCCCTTCATCATCACCGCCTGTCAATCCCTTATCAGTGGTCTTCAACCTGCAGACCTCCAGATGTTGCAAAACTACAACTGTCCGGACAGCCATCGGCTGTCCGGACATGCTGGGAGTTGTAGTTTTGAAACATCTGGAGGTCCGCAGGTTGAAGACGACTGCGGCCTTCGTCATCATCCAGACCCCCCTTTTGTTTTCTACTCACCTCCCCAGTTTCTCGGTGGGAAGGAAGAGTGAGCTGGGCCGGGCCGTCCATCTTTGGCCATCTATGCTGCAGGGACCGTCCGGTGGGGAGGGTTAGTCGTTCCGGGCTGTCCATCTTCACCGGGAGGCCCTCTTCTCCGCTCCGGGCCGGCCACGGAATAGTGACGTTGCCTTGACTACAACGCGCAGTGACGTCCCTGCGCATGAACGTCCCTGCGCGGTGGCGTCAATGCAGCCTCACCAGTTCCGGGCCGGCCCGGAGGGGAGAAGAGGGCCTCCCGGTGTAGATGGACAGCCCGGAAAGACTAACCCTCAACCACCGGACCGTACCTGCAGCATAGATGGCTGAAGATGGACGGCCCGGACCATCCCCTCACAGCTAAGCCACCCCTCACAGTTCACTTGAGTATAAGTCGAGGGGGGCGTTTTCAGCATGAAAAATCGTGATGAAAAACTCGGCTTATACTCGAGTATATACGGTAATTTCTTATTTTAGTTATTGGCCATATGTATCATTCCTTTCAGCTGCCATATTGTTTATTTCCATAGTTGGTTGGAGCTTAGCTTTAAAGGGATTATACAACAGAAGGGTAGGCAAGAACAATGCCCATTCTACAGTATATAAAAAAAATAAACCACTACTTACCTCCAGTGTCCCCGCAGTGCCTCTGGTGTCCTGCTCTGGTTGTAATTCTCTTCCTGAGCTACAGCTTGACATTTGGGCCCAGAATGATGTTGGGTCTCAGTGTGTCATACTGCTGTTCAGCCAATAACTGCCTGAGGTGGGACATCGCTGAGGCCAGTGATTGGCTGAGCAGCAGTATGGAAATGCCTGTGACCATAGTGCCATGACTAAATTGTCTGGCTGTCAGAGACACCCATCACTGATGCCTTGTGCACTTAGCAAATGGGGGCTTCCATTTAGGGTGGATCATCCAAGTAGGTTTGGACAGTGGTGTGGGGTGTGTTCAGGTCTGCACTGTTCCCTATCTGTCGTGACTGGTAACTTCTTATGTTGCATGAGGGCAGAGGCATAGCTATAGGGGGTGCAGAGGTAATAGTCGCCAGGGCTTCAGTGTCAAAGGGGGCTCTGAAGCACATCTGTCACATAAGAAACCAGTATTTTAATTGACACATGGTGCCCTGTTGCAGATTTTGCATCAGGGCCCATTGGCTACAAGTTACCCCAGTGCATAAGGGCCCGTGGACAGCTGCAACCCCTGCACTCCCATTAGCTATGCCCCTACATAAGACTGTGTACAGGAGAAATACATTGATAACTATGGATTGATGTGCTCTGGGCTCTGCTAGTTCAGCCTTGTTTACTAAACAGTTTGAAGACAATAACAATGCAACAATTTATACAGTGATCCCTCAACATACGATGGTAATCCGTTCTAAACGGACGATCGTTTGTTGAAACTATCGCATGTTGAGGGATCCGTGCAATGTAAAGTATAGGACAGTGGTCTACAACTTGCGGACCTCCAGATGTTGCAAAACTACAACACCCAGCATGCCCGGACAGCCGTTGGCTGTCCGGGCATGCTGGGAGTTGTAGTTTTGCAACATCTGGAGGTCCGCAGGTTTTAGACCACTGGTATAGGAAGTTAAACTCACCTTTCCCCGCCGCTCCGGACCGTCACCGCTCGTCACCGCTGCCCGGGATGTCGCCGTCCATCGCTGTGCCCGAGGTGTCCCCGACGCTCCGTTAACGCCTCTGCTTCCCCGGCATCCGCGCTCTCCGTCGCCGCTCTCCGTCGCCACCATCACGTCGCTACGCACGCCGCTCCTATTTGATGATGGGACGGCGTGCGCAGAGACGTGATGACGACGATGGAGAGCGCCCATGATGCAGGGGATCCCGAAGAGGACGCTCCGGAGGCCCGAGGACAGGTAAGTGATCGTTACCGGAGCACACGGGGCACTGTAAACGGCTATCCGGTGGCAGCTGAAGCAGTCTGCGCTGCCGGATAGCCGTTTATGCGATGGCCCCGACATACAAAAGCATCGTATGTTGATGCTGCCTTCAACATGCGATGGCCTCTGAGAGGCCATCGCATGTTGAAATTATCGTATGTCGGGGCCATCGTAGGTCGAGGGGTCACTGTAACACTGTAACTTCTCCACTAAATGCACGATGTACTGTAAACCTGCAAAACTTTCTCTAATTACTAAAAACAGATTGAGCCATTAGTTTTTCCTGACACAAAAAAAAACGTAACAAATGAGCCTCATTGTGTGATCATCCTGCAGTTCTCACTTGGGGGATGTTTTTGATCTGTCTAACCACATTTCACTGCTTATTTTCTAATACATCCAAATCCTTTCAATGTTTCCAAGCACCTGTTAAATAATACAATACTGCAGGTTAGCGAGATTTTAAGAAAAATGCTCATTTAATTTTGTTCCATTTCAGCAACTAAAATACACACTGTGCGCCCCGCCAGAAATAATGATCAGTTCTACAGATTCTAGGATGATACTTATATTCTCAACAACAAAAGAATTCAGTAAAAATTCCGGCTACAGAGGAGAATTTTTGCCCCATCTTAAAGGAAATTTCCTTTTCCTATATATTTTTTTAATTGTATTTTCCGTGCGCAGTGTTTCAGTGTTTCCTGTCTTTTGTGATGTGACAAGGCGTGACTAATGGGTAAGACAGAGAGACGTGAAACATCAGTATAATAGTGGTGGATGTAAACATCAGGGACAGAAAAGATCATCTCAGCCCGATCTTCAGCTTTTTCCATGTATAACCAATGAATGAATGAATGCATAAATAAATAACATATGATAAATATATATATATACAATATATATATATATATATATATATATATATACATATATATATATACAATATATATATATATATATATATATATTTCCATGTGACAGTACTAAAGAAATGACCCATTGCGACAATGTAAAGTAATGTGTTTAATGTTGTGTCCCCTCAAAATAACTCAACACGCAGACACTAATGTCTAAACCTTGGCAACAAAAGTGAGTTCCCCCTAGGTCGAAATATCCAATTTGGCCCCAAAATGTCAATATTTTCTGTGGCCACCATTATTTTCCAGCTCTGCCTTAAAGGGGTACTCCACCCCTAGACATCTTATCCCCTCACCAAAGGATAGGGGATAAGATTTCTGATCGCAGGTGTCCCGCACTGGGACCCCCTTCGATCTCTGCTGCATGCCGGATGACTGGTGATGTGGTGCCAGAGGCTCATGACATCACAGCCACGCCCCCTCATGACGTCATGCCCCATTTTCAATGCAAGTAAAATGGCGGGGGGCGTGACGGCCG
The DNA here is from genome assembly GCF_029499605.1 of Hyla sarda. Classification (NCBI taxonomy): domain Eukaryota; kingdom Metazoa; phylum Chordata; class Amphibia; order Anura; family Hylidae; genus Hyla; species Hyla sarda. The sequence continues at coordinate 35,653,693 of NC_079193.1, forward strand.
GCACTGGCGCTCTAAATGAACACTGGGTGCTACAGGGAGATCGCGGGGGTCCCATCGGAAGGACCCCCGCGATCAGACATCTTATTCCCTATCCTGTGGATAGGGTATAAGATGACTAGGGGCGGAGTACCCCTTTAAGCTTTTTGGCCATGGAGCTCACCAGAGCTTTACAGGATGACAACATCACAGAGCTGGTGGATGTTAGAAACCTTACATTCCCCCACCTTCCGTTTAAAGATGCCCCACAGATGCTCATTAGAGTTTAGTTCTGGAAACATGCTTGGCCAGTCCACCACCTTTACCTAATTACCTTACATTATCATGTTGGAATGTTGCCCTGTGGCCCAGTCTCTGAAGGGAGGGGATCATGCTCTGCTTCAATCACAGTACATGTTGGCATTCATAGTTCCCTCAATGAAATGTGGCTCCCCAGTGCCAGCACCACTCATTCAGGCCCAGACATGACACTCCCACCACCACGCTAGACTGTAGACAGAACACACTTGTCTTTGTACTCCTCACCTGGTCAATTCCCCACAGGCTTCACACCATCTGATCCAAATAAATTGATCTTGGTCTCATCGGACCACAGGACATGTTCTAGTATGTTCATGTACTAAGTCTGCTTGTCTTCAGTAAACTGTTTGCAGGCTTTCTTGTGCATCTTCTTTAGAAGAGGCTTCCTTCCGGGACTACAGTCATGCAGACCAATTTGATGCAATGTGTGGCATATGGTATGAATACAGGTTGATCCTCCACAACTTTGATCTCTTGCTGGCAGCACTCATATATCTATTTCCCAGAGACAACCTCTGGACATGAAGCTGAGTATGTGCACTCAACTTCTTTGGTCAAACATGGTGAGGCCTGTTCTGGCTGAAAGCGGTCCAGTGAAACCACTGTCCAGGCATTCTAGGGCTTGTTTTGTTTTACAACAGCTAGAGGTCCACAGTTTGTAGACCACAGTTCTAGAGAATAGAAGAGTTTGTGCAAGTTATTATTATTTTATAGGTCACAGTAAATACACCTCATAGAACTATTTTGAGCTACATACAAATTTATTTTTGATCGTCATCAATCCTTATGGGTTTCCAAAAATCATGTTGGCTATCAAGACTTTTATCCATATGTTTGTTCTATTCCTGTATTATGGTGGGACTGTCTTTATATTTCTAGCCCTTTTGAATTCAGCTTTTATACATCTCTATAATATAGATGTGCATTTTCTTTGTGGATACTGTTTAATTACTTTGTTAGTAAATTCATCACAGTGAATTATGTAAATGATTATCAATGTATTAGTATTGATATGACTTTTATATAAATGGTAGATTGATGAATAAATGAACAAATGGATGAACGGTTAAAAAAGTATATTGAATGAATAAATGAATGAATAAATAGGTGGATACATAGATAGATAAATATGATATGATATAGATATGAGATAGATAGATAGATATGAGATAGATTGATTGATATGAGATAGATAGATATGAGATAGATAGATAGATGGATATGAGATAGATATGAGATAGATAGATATGAGATATAGATAGATATGAGATAGATAGATACATATGAGAGAAAGATAGATAGATATGAGATAGATAGATATGAGAAAGATAGATATGAGATAGATAGATGGATAGATATTAGATAGATATATATATGAGATAGATAGATATGAGATAGATAGATAGATAGATGGATATGAGATAGATAGATGGATAGATATGAGATAGATAGATAGATAGATAGATTGATTGATATGAGATAGATAGATATGAGATAGATAGATAGATAGATTGGTATGAGATAGATAGATAGATATGAGATATATAGATAGATATGAGATAGATAGATATGAGATATAGATAGATATGAGATAGATAGATAGATATATAGATAGATATGAGAGATAGATAGATATGAGATAGATAGATAGATAGATATGAGAAAGATAGATATGAGATAGATAGATGGATAGATATGAGATATATATATATATATATATATATATATATATATATATATATATATATGAGATAGATAGATATGAGATAGATAGATGGATATGAGATAGATAGATAGATATGAGAAAGATAGAGAGATAGATAGATATGAGATAGATAGATAGATAGATATGAGAAAGATAGAGAGATAGATAGATGGATAGATATGAGATAGATAGATATGAGATAGATACTTACAGATTGTACTTATGTAACACAACCGGAACAATTCTCCTCTCACACTTTGTAATGGACTCTTCCAGTTATTGCTGCATTCAGGTCACTCATTCAGTCTTATTATGTCTTCCCTGTTGGATAGAGTAAATGATCATTGGTAAATCGTCAGTCAGTCTCCGGACACCCTGTCAGTCAGCAAGAGAACCATTGTGTCTGCCGCTTTGTGTAGTTGTCAGGATCTCAGCAGAGTCTTAAGGGTTGGGAGGATTAGGTGAGTTTTTTAATGGCTTGGAAAATCACTGTGAACTTATTTATTTAAAGCAGGTCTGTCAACCCATTTGTGCCTGTTATAACGTGAACGTTTTGTAAAGAAAAAAAATTGAGCTAAAAAAAAAAGGAGTAAGTATCTGAGTGTTGTAAATACAGAACATAGGAGCTAGGAGTTTCCCCACCCAACATCTTCTGACTGATGACTTTCATCCTATCCACATGTAAGTCAGACAGTCCGGCAGAAGAAGCCCCAAACATTATAATTCTGGGCTCCAGGTGAATAATTACATGGTTGCATAGTAGGCTGAAAAGTAACATGCTCAAGTTGTTTTCCTTCACTGTTGATCCAGAAGAAGCCACACCCCTTGTCTTCTTCTTAAGGGATAGACATTTTTTCCTATTTTTGTAAGAATAAATCCCTAAAATAACAACCCATTTCCAGTAATCTAGTACTTGTTATATTAAAACATACCTCTTTTAACCATGGGTTTAATAAGGTACCCCCAAAAAGGTTTACAAAAATACACAGCTCCTACCAGCATGTATGAAAGGAGTGAATCAGGGGCGGACATACCGCCTATTCAGCCGGTTCAGCTGCACATGGGCCCAGCGTGTGAGGGGGCCCGCTGCCATTGGAAAGGGCGGCAGGCCCCCTCTCACAACCAGGGCAGGACTGGCCATCGGGCACCCCAGGCATTTTCCCGGTGGGCCAGGCTATCCTCCTGCCCTGTACAGTGACATGGGCTTGGCCGGCCATACCAGCAGTGCGAGAGCCAGTGGAGCGGGAGGCGAGAGTAAAAACGCTCAGCCTCTGGCTCCCATTTTTTGGTGGCCAGCATTTGTTCTCTGGCTCACCTGTAATTGCTGGGGACTCAAGGCGGCCCCGCCGCCAGTTAAGTGCTGTACACCGTATTGACGCTCGCTCACATCCCGCTCCCAGCATTAAAGGGCTGGCGTCACTACATCCTGATGCCGGCCCTAGGTATTCTGAGAGCGTGAGGTAGCATCATTATGCGGTGGCCGGTCGCTCGTAGCTGTGCTGCTACCTTCCTACTGGGGGTCTAATCTGGGGGTACCACCTGCCTACTGGGGGGTCTAATCTGGGGGTACTACCTGCCTACTGGGGGGTCTAATCTAGGGCCACTATCTGCCTACTGGGGGGTTAATCTGGGGGTACTACCTGCCTACTGGGGGGGTTAATCTGGGGGTACTACCTGCCTACTGGGGAGTTAGTCTGGGGGTACTACCTGTCTACTGGGGGGGGGGTGTATAATCTGGGGGTACTACCTGTCTACTGGGGGGCTCTAATCTGTGGGTACTACCTGCCTAATCTGGGAGCGGGGAAACTGCTACCTAATATGGCGAATCTATGCCACCTAATGTGGTGGGGAATCTATGCTCCCTAATGTGGGGAAACTATGCTACCTCATGGGGGGCCTGAATGAGCTGCAGCATATGGGGGGCCTTAATAAATAATTAACAACTGATATGGATGGGGGCCCCCCTGAGCATGTGACAAATGGGGGTCCACTTGAGTAAGTGACATATGAAGGAAGGGGGGGGGCAGGCACATACTTTGCACAGGGGCCCTCTGCTGTCTGTGTCCGCCCCTGGAGTGAATGGTCCACCCAAGGCCCAAGAAAACTACAGAAATTCACCCAAGTATTTCCTCACTGAACTCTGTCAGCCGATCCATGCTGCTTGGAATTAGTCATGAGCGGCATAGGCCATATTCGAATTCGCAATATTTTGTGAATATATGGAAGAATATTTGTCATATATTCGCAAAATTTGCATATTCATTATATTCTTCCACATATTTTTCCACATATTTATGCGCATATGCGAAAATATATGGGCATATTCGCGAATATTGAGCCCTCCCTTCTTTAATGATATAGGGAACTAATGGGCTAGTGCAGTGGTCTCCAACCTGCAGACCTCCAGATGTTGCAAAACTACAACTCCCAGCATGCCCGGACAGCCGTTGGCTGTCCGTGCATGCTGGAGTTGTAGTTTTGCAACATCTGGAGGTCCGCAGGTTGGATACCACTGCACTAACCCATTAGTTCCCTATACCATTATAGAAGGGAGGGCTCAATATTCACGAATATGCAAAGAGCAGAGATGGATGCAGTGATCACTGTGATGTTTACTGTGAACAAAAAAAAAGCGAATATTCATAATTGCGAATATATAGTGCTATATTCACAATATTCACGAATATTCGCGAGCAACACTACCTGGAATCAGGATTAATTTTGAATTTGCAGCCAAAGTTATATGGGTTAACACTTCATTTTTAATCGATATGCCATGATTAAGGGCTGTTTTAGCTTGAAATGCATCGGCGTTTCGTTTTTGTTGTTTTCACTTTTTTCAGTTTTGTCCTGTTTTGATGCATATCGATTAAAAAAGAAGTTTTAACTCTTTTTTTTAACCACTGACTGCACAGGATGTGGCCCGCTTTGTGATCCTTGCTCACCTCCACCATATTGGAGCCCGTCTGCCTCTGAAGAATCATCTACATTGAGTGGTGAGCTGAGCCAAAAATTATTTTCGTAATTTCGACCCAAAGTTATGCCGTGCAATTTTAATTTTCATTGACTAATGGACTTTTCCACGCAGATTCTGCCAAAAGAATGAAAATGTTCATTCTTTCAGCGGAATCCAGATCCGTGTTGGAACTTCTGCTACAGAACTTTCATGTTGTACACTGCACAACAGAATCCCATTGAGTTCAATTGGATTATGATCAGAATTAATTCCAAGGATTGGAATGTCTGTAGTAAGCATGGGCCCTTACAGTGCATTTCTACCCTTAAAGCAAGGTTCACACCTGTGTTGTTTTATGAGGCAGAAACATCAGGGGCACTCACCATAAAGTATGTGGTCTGAAGAAACGCCCTGTGTGGCGAGAAACGGCTGTAACCCGTTTGTGGTGTGTGTCATTCATGCGTGAAGATTTTTACACCTTATATATATTCCACAGTAAGTGAGTGTCTCCTGACCTATTGATTTGGATAAAGTGTATAAACTTCTTTATTTCTGTTCCGTGTTAAATCCATATAATGTAAACGGGAGCAGATGCAGGTATTATAAGGAAGGTTACAGCTGTTTCACATGACAGCCGTGCGTCTTCAGACCACATAACCTTAACTCTTCACAGTGAATACATACACCCACTCAGTGAATATATACAGTCACCAGTGACGAGCACAGGTGAAACCTTTATAATCAACAGTAAAAAACAAACAAACATATAAATACAGAAAAAAGTAACATTTAAAATTACCCAATGGACTTTAAATGAAATGAAATATTTCTTTCAGTATCTAGGCAGGGAGCAGGTACCGCACTACTCGTTACCTAATGGGGACGTACCACTCAACCAATCCTTAGTTTGCTTTTTGGAAGAAAACCTGCTCTGCACCATAGTGTTATTAAGATTGAACATAACTAGTTTTCTTTGCATAAATCAATAGTACAAGTGAATAAAATAAACATTGTAATATATGAGAAAAAAAATGCCTCTGTCTACTTCCTTCTAAACTGAAAAACTTAAAGGGGTATTCCAGGCAAAAACTTTTTTATATATATATCAACTGGCTCCAGAAAGTTAAACAGATTTGTAAATTACTTCTATTAAAAAATCTTAATCCTTTCAGTACTTATGTGCTTCTGAAGTTAAGGTTGTTCTTTTCTGTCTAACTGCTCTCTGATGACACCTGTCTCGGGAAACGCCCAGTTTAGAAGAGGTTTGCTATGGGGATTTGCTTCTAAACTAGGTGTTTCCCGAGACAGGTGTCATCAGAGAGGACTTTGACAGAAAAGAACAACCTTAACTTCAGAAGCTCATAAGTACTGAAAGGATTAAGATTTTTTTTTTTTATAGAAGTAATTTACAAATCTGTTTAACTTTTTGGAGCCAGTTGATATATATATAAAAAAGTTTTTGCCTGGAATACCCCTTTAAAGATAGATCATCTTACTGAGAAATCAGGTTATAGCTATCCATAGAAGTCTATTAAGGAGGGGGAGCTGCACAGTGAGACAGAAGCAAACTGAGATGAGAGGCTCCAGCAGCTTGTAGTGCGTGTTATATATCTCACCCCAGTGCTGGATTCACAGCTTACACTGCTCAATACTGCTTTATAATGTCCTCAATGCTGCTGCTGTTTCTGAGGGTGTGCTAAAGCTGTATGGAGAAGCAAGACCCCATCATCTGTAATGCTGTGAAATGAGGAGACATCATAGCTGCTAATATCCACCCATTAGCATGGTGATTACTGAAAATTAGAGATGGATCCTGCAGAGGGAAATGAAATTGGTCATAAATATTTAAATAAGATAGGTGTCTCATCCATGGGACCCCATTTGTCAACAGATGGGCTATACTTGGTCCTGTTGTTTAGTCGTGACCACTATGACCCCTTCATTCTGCAGATTGGTGGGGATCCCATTGGTCAGGCATCCACTTACTGCACCTTGTCCTGGGAAAACCCTTTAGGCCAACAAATCCATACATTTTCTGATCAATGAACCTTCATTGACGGCAGATCGGGAATTCATCACTAATGGCTCGATAACCGTTCATCCCTTCATTCCTAAAAGGGTACTCCAGTGGAAAAAAATGTTTTCCGTATGAACTGGCTCCAAAATTTTAAATAGATATGTAAATTTCTTCTATTTAAAAATCTTAATCCTTCCAGTACTTATTAGCTGCTGTATGCTCGACAGGAAGTTCTTTTATTTTTGAATTTCTTTTCTGTCTGACCACAGCGCTCTCTGCTGCCACCTCTGTCCATGTCAGGAACTGTCCAGAGCAGGAGAAAATCCCCATAGCAAACCTATCCTGCTATGGACAGTTCCTGACATGGACAGAGGTGTCAGCCGAGAGCACTGTGGTCAGACAGAAAAGAAATTCAAAAAGAAAAGTACTTCCTCTGTAGTACACAGCAGCTGATAAGTACTGGAAGGATTAAGATTTTAAAATAGAAGTAATTTAAAATCCTGTTTAACTTTCCGGCACCAGTTGATTTTTTTTGTTGGACTTGCATCCTTGTATTTACTTGCCAAACTCCGTACGATACGTTCTATGTGTGTAAAGATGAGACATAAAAGAGCAGAGTCATACAATTAGATGTGTACATTACCAGCAATGTAAGTCAGTGGTCTTAAACTGTGGCCCTCTAGATGTTGCAAAACTTGAACTCCCAGCTTGCCCGGACAGCCAATGGCTCTCCGGGCATGCTGGGAGTTCAAGTTTTGCAACAGCTGGAGGGCCACAGTTTGAGAACACTGATGTAAAGGAAAATCTCATTGACTTACACAGCTATTCCTGCACAGACATTAACATTAGGGCTGCAGAGAATAATCCTGAGTCAAATAGTCAAATAGATTTAGCTAAATACCTCATTTATCCCTCAATGTCACCCCCTAGGATGGTTCATAGATGTAATTCTCTTTTTATCCTTGGAGGCGCGCTCTTCGGAGATCTCTGTCACCCCCTGCAGAGTGAGTTAAAGGGGTATTCCAGGCCAAAACATTTTTTTATATATCAACTGGCTCCGGAAAGTTAAACAGATTTGTAAATTACTTTGATTAAAAAAATCTTAATCCTTCCAATAGTTATTAGCTTCTGAAGTTGAGTTGTTGTTTTCTGTCTAACTGCTCTCTGATGACTCACGTCCCGGGAGCTGTGCAGTTCCTATGGGGATATTTTCCCATCATGCACAGCTCCCGGGATGTGACATCATCAATGAGCAATTAGACAGAAAATTTCAGAAGCTAATAACTATTGGAAGGATTAAGATTTTTTAAAGGGTACCTCTCATCAAATAAACTTTTGCTATATTTTAGATTAATGAATGTTGAATAACTTTCCAATAGCATGTTAATGAAAAATATGCTTCTTTCTATTGTATTTTTCCCGATCAGTCCTGTCAGCAAGCATTTCTTACTCATGCTGGAGTCCTAAACACTCAGAGCTGCCAGCCTGCTTTGTTCACAGCCAAACAGGCTGTGAACAAAGCAGGCTGGCAGCTCTGAGTGTTCTCCTTTGTGAACAAAGCAGACAGGCAGCTCGTAGTGTTTAGGACTCCAGCATGAGTCTGAAATGCTTGCTACCAGGACTGGTAGGGAGACCCCTAGTGGTCATTTCTTCAAAGTGGAAAATTAAATAGAAAGAAGCATATTTTTTTTAATAACATGCAATTGTAAAGTTATTCTGCATACATTAATCTATAATATATCAAAAGTTTTTTTGATGAGAGGTACCCTTTAATAGAAGTAATTTACAAATCTGTTTAACTTTCCAGAGCCAGTTCATATATAAAAAAAAGTTTTTGCCTGGAATACCCCTTTAAGGGAGGTGACATTAGTTTTGACTATTCTTCTGGCTCAAAAAGATGATTTCATTTAGTCATTTATCTGTCGAATTCAGATTAATATCTGCACTGGCACCAAATAATATTATGTAGCGGTGTTAAAGTAGATATATCATGCAGAAAACGTATCCCCAATCTCCAGCTCTCCCATAGAGATGCATAGAGTGGCCATGTCAATCACCACTTAGTGCGGAGTCGACGCGCTCTGTTCCCGGGGGAAGCCAGGAGTTCCCAGGGGTCGAAGCAACACCCCACCCACCAGATCTGAACAGGGGATACATTTTTCTGCATGATACTTCTTTAAGGAAACACTCCAGATTTTATTTTATTTAATTTTGTTTGCTCATAGAGTTCCGAATATTATTAGAGAATAATGCAGAGGTTCTTGT